>NC_084632.1:14936677-14939177 GCF_033978795.1 Nerophis ophidion | reverse complement strand
TTTCATCATTCATGCCATAGTGCAAGTGTTTGTTTTATGTCCATAGTTTTTCCTTAGTGCAAGTTTTTGTTTTCATAGCCAAGTTTTGAAACTCCTCTGTGGGCGCCTTTCGTTTGGACTTTTTTTTAGTTACTAATTCAAATAAGTCCATACCTTCACGCAATGTACGTTGCAATCGCTTTGCCCCACGGGAAAACAAACCACACCATATTCCACGCCTTGACAAGTTCAAAATAATAACATAATCCAAACTTGGATAAGACAGCAAGTTGCCACAATTCTATAGTAATAATTCAATTAAATCTATTTTAAATCATAAAATTCAATCAATCAATCAATGTTTACTTTTATAGCCCTATATCACGAGTGTCTCAAAGGGCTGCACAAGCCACAACGACATCCTCGGCCCAGATCCCACATCAGGGCATCGATTATTTCCTCACTTTGACACAACAGCCAAAACTCTGTGTGCTTACAGGCCAATTTGCACATGCTTACATATTGTTTTCAAAACTGTTAAACTTAAGTTCTGTCATGTTTTGTGGTCATGTTCTGTTTTGTTTTGGATTCATTCAGCACTCTTGTTTGTTTTGTCACCATGCCAACCCATCAGTTTTTACCTGTTATGTGTTCACAACTCACACACCTGATTTGTCTGGACTCACGCACCTGTCATCACTACACCCATTTAAGCCCGTAGTTGCCAGGCAGTCAGCATCACCTTCAACTCACCCTTGTTATCCATGCCGATGATCCATGTTCCTTTCTCGTTCCAAGTAAGTTTTTCATTATTCATGCCATAGTGCAAGTTTTTGTTTTATGTCCATAGTTTTTCCTTAGTGCAAGTTTTTGTTTTCATAGTCAAATTTTGAACCTCCTCTGTGAGCGCCTTTCGTTTGTACTTTTTTTAACTTATTATTAAAAGATGTCCTTACCTTCATGTCATGTCCGTTCCAATCGCTTTGCACCACGGGAAAAAAAACAAAACCATAGTCCACGCCTTGACAAGTTCAAAACAATAACATAATGCAAACTTGAATAAGACAGCAATTTGCTACAATTCTACAGTAATATTGAATTGAAATACATTATAAATCGTAAAATTCAATCAATCAATCAATGTTTACTTGTATAGCCCTAAATCACGAGTGTCTCAAAGGGCTGCACAAGCCACAATGACATCCTCGATTCTAATCCCACATCAGGGCAAGAAAAAACTCAACCCAATCGGATGACAATGAGAAACGTTGGAGGGGACCGCAGATGTGGGGACCCCCCTGGGCGACCGGTGCAATGGACGTCAAGTGGCTCTAGCATAACATTGTGAGAGTTAAGTCCATAGTGGATCTAACATAATAGTGAGAGTCCATTCCATAGTGGGGTCAACAGGAGATCATATTGAGCGGAACCTGGTCAGCAGTGCAGACGTCCCCAACTGATGCACAGATGAGTGGTCCACCCTGGGTCCCGACTTTGGACAGATAGCGCATCCTCACAAAGGGGAGGGTTGCAGAGCTGAAAAGAAACGGCAGATCAACTAGTCTAAAAGTGGGGTCTATTTAAAGGCTAGAGTATCCAAATTTGTTTTAAGATGAGACTCAAATGGTTCTACTGAGGTAGCATCTCTATAAATGTTACCGGAACGGCATTCCAGAGTACTGGAGCCCAAATAGAAAACGCTCTATAGCCCGCAGACTTTCTTTGGGCTCTGGGAATCACTAATAAGCCGGAGTTCTTTGAACGCAGATTTCTTGCCAGGACATATTGTGCAATGCCATCAGCAAGATAGGATGGAGCTAGATTGTGTAGTATTTTATACGTAAGTAGTAAAACCTTAAAGTGCAGGTGAGCCAGTACAGGCGTAATATGATCAAACGTTCTTGTTCTTGTGAAAAATCTAGCAGCCGCATTTTGTACCAACTGTAATCGTTCAATGCTAGACATGGGGAGAACCGAAAATAATACGTTACAGTAATTGAGACGAGACGTAACAAACGCATGAATTAATGATCTCAGCGTCGCTAGTGGACAAAATTTAACTTTTAGCGATATTACGGAGATGAAAGAAGGCCGTTTTAGTAAAACTCTTAATGTGTGACTCAACGGAGAGAGTTGGGTCGAAGATAATACCCAGATTCTTTACCGAGTCACCTTGTTTAATTATTTGGTTGTCAAATGTTACGGTTGTATTATTAAATATAGGTCGGTGTCTAGCAGGACCGATAATCAGCATTTCCGTTTTTTTGGCGTTAAGTTGCAAAAAATTAGCGGACATCCATTGTTTAATTTCATTAAGACACGCCTCCAGCTGACTACAATCCAGCGTGTTGGTCAGCTTTAGGGGCATGTAGAGTTGGGTGTCATCAGCATAACAGTGAAAGCTAACACCGTATTTGCGTATGACGTCACCCAGCGGCAGCATGTAGATGCTGAAGAGTGCAGGGCCAAGGACCGAACCCTGGGGAACTCCACACGTTACCTTAACATAGTCCGAGGTCAC
>NC_084632.1:14699177-14931677 GCF_033978795.1 Nerophis ophidion | reverse complement strand
TGTCTTCAAGCTGGGATTTTTTGCATTTCTTACACAAATCATGGTGCGTTTTGGATATGATGTAATAAAAAAATGGGTATGATAAATCAAATAATTGTATTCACGTTCCCATCGGGATGACATGGATTTGATCCATCCGTCAAGTTTCTTCCGGCGCTATGCTTGGAGGAAAGATGTCACTACTTGGCTTTTCAACCAGCAGAGAGTGTAGGACATTCAGACCCGACTAGTAGAGGTGGGTGATATTGCAATTGTTTGTGTATTTCTGATACCATTTTTTTTCCTCAGTTTTGGCTTTTTCCTGTCAGGGTGTGAAATATTCCCGGGTTATTTTTTCCTGGCATACCTTGCCAGGAATCAAACTCATAAACAGTAAGAAGTGTGTACTATTTTACCAGCAGGGATTGATGCCAAGTCCAGTCTTAATAATACAAATATCTTTTTTTTTTTTAAACCTTCTTATTTCACTGAACGATTTTATAATCCGTCCTTTAATATGTGTTAATTGTGATTGTTTTCAGAATATATATATGTACACACACACACACACGCACACACACACACACACACACACACACACACACACACACACACACACACACATATATTAGTATTGCATGTGTAGGTTATCAGAAATATATGTATATGTATATATATATATATATATATATATATATATATATATATATATATATATGTGTGTATGTATGTATGTATGTATATATATATATATATATATATATGTGTGTGTGTGTGTATGTATGTATGTATATATATATATATATATATATATATATATATATATATATATATATATATAGGGCTTCACGGTGGCAGAGGGGTTAGTGCGTCTGCCTCACAATACGAAGGTCCTGCAGTCCTGGGTTCAAATCCAGGCTCGGGATCTTCCTCTGTGGAGTTTGCATGTTCTCCCAGTGAATGCGTGGGTTCTCTCCGGGTACTCCGGCTTCCTCCCACTTCCAAAGACATGCACCTGGGGATAGGTTGATTGGCAACACTAAATTGGACCTAGTGTGTGAATGTGAGTGTGAATGTTGTCCGTCTATCTGTGTTGGCCCCGCGAAGAGGTGGCGACTTGTCCAGGGTGTACCCCGCCTTCCGCCCGATTGTAGCTGAGATAGGCGCCAGCGCCCCCCGCAACCCCGAAAGGGAATAAGCGGTAGAAAATGGATGGATGGATGGATATATATATATATATATATATATATATATATATATATATATATGTGTATGTATATATATCCATATATATATATATATATATGTATATGTATTGCATGTTTAGGTCTTCTTTTTTTTGGATTTGAGTTTATTTAAAATATTTTTGTGTAATTTTCTATCCTAAGTATTGTAAAGCTGGGATTGGGTTGGAGTTGTTTTATTTAATTTTATTAGACTGATTCACATTTTCTGTGATTTTTGTACATAATAAAAATGGTTATTTAAAAAACAATAAGGAAAATAAGTGTTATATGTGTCATGTTTTTCATAATATATTTTTAAGTTTTCATTGTCAAATCATGTATTTTGGACAGAATAAAAATATCAACACCTTTGTGAACAATTTTACAAAATACAAAAACACAAATGTACAATAATTATATCCTTATATCTACTCATACCACCCCTTTTTTTTTTTTTTAGCAAACTAAAATAAAATTAGGTTGGAATTGGGGTTGTTCTATTTTCTTTTATTAGACTAATAAATATTCTGTGTGATTTTTGTACATCAAATAGTTATCTAAAAATATATATACATTTATAATATTTTTCATTAAATATGTATTCATATTTATTGGCAAATTATTTATTTTAGGCAAAAATAATATCAACAAATATGTGCAAATTTTCTCTAAATATGAAATTCAAACGTGCAAAATAATTATTCCCTTATTTTGACTTATAAAGCAACAGTAAAATAAAAGTAAATAATGCAAACCTAAACAATAGCAAATCGAGTATTGCCTCATTTAAATATTTTTTTCTGCCTTTCCCCCCAAAGCCCTTCTGTATTAACTTATTAACATTACAAAAATATATAAATGAGTGCTGACAATTTATTTATTTATTTTTCTGTTTTGTGACTTTTGATTAATCACGATTAATCGCAGTAAATGACCTGCTTGAACAATTTGAATTAACTTAAAAAAGGACCATAATATTTTGGCACAAAACAATCTTAATGTCAGAAAGTCATACATTGACATTTTAAAAAGTGTGTTTTTTTTTTTTTTTGAGTACATGTCATTTATTTACCCAACACTTGATAATAATGTAATCTAAAGTCCCTTCAGGCTGTATTTTTGAAGTGCAATTTGCAAGAACGTACATTAACCTTATCACTGAAATAAAATGCGTGATTAATCAGCAGATGTACTCGATTAGTGTGATACACTTTTTGTGATTAATTTCATGAATTAATCTTTTACATTTGTACAAATATAAATATAATTTGTGTGGTATAAATATAACAATAACAACAATGTAGCTATATGAACAACACTACAATAAAACACACACAGGCATTTGAGAAAGTAAACATAAAAGAGAATTACCAAAAATTATCAATCACATCACGCCGGTATCGATTCTGTACTTACACTGCCCTTAATGGTATCGATACTATCAATATTTGCATCGATATGGCGAGTTTCTTGCCTAAATGGAAGTGAAACTGAAGAAACCCAGCAGGTTTTGTAGCAGCTGCAACAAAATAAGAATAATACAAATAAAGGGGAACCTTTTTTAAATAAAAAAAACATATATATTTTTTTGTAAATATTGTGATAGCGTGCAGTCTATAATTACAAAAGCGATAGCAGGGGAGAGCGATAGTGAGGTTGGTCGGGGAGATTAGTATTAAATGGAGATTCTGACCGATTGATTGTCGCTTGACCCAAATTCCCATTTAAACATGCACATTTTTTTTTTACCCTTCTATGTTATTTTAAAGCATTTTGATTGATTAATTCAGAAGTTTATTGGCATCTTTGAATAATTGAATCCATATAATGCTTCAAAAAAAGGCACAAAAAAAGCCAATAGGCTAGATTCCATTGTGGCCTGTTAAATATTTATCACATTTGATACATTCAATAATAAAATGTATAGAACCTGTAACATGTATATGAAAAAAAAAATAAAAAGAAAAAAAAGAAAAAATATGTACATACACACAGTATATATGTCAGGTGATATGAAAAACAATATATACAAAAAATAGGGGGGGGGGGGTTATACACTATGTACATAATTATTATTTATTTACATATATATAAATACATGTATATATTTTTTTTGTTGTTGTTGTTTTTTTATTTATATATATATACACATATATATTATGACAGTTTTAAAACTTAGTAGGAAAGTTCGAATTTTAAGGTCTGTTGTTAGTGTAAAAATGTATGTTTAATGTTTGAACTTCAAATATTTGTTTTTGCCTCAATTTCCCAAAATACAAGACTAACACGTGATGAATAATTTAATAAATATAGAAAATCCATAGGAAAAAAAAATGAAATGGTCAATATTCATGAAAAATACAATTGTTATCATCAATATGTAATTTTCTGATTGATGATGATGATTATTTTTTATAATTTTTTTAGGTGCCAAATGAGAACACAGTTTGGTCCTAGCTGCAAACAAGTGATGAATAATTTGCAAATGTATTTGATAATATCTGTAAAATAAATATAAAAAATGCCTGGAAAAAAAAATCAAATGGTCATTTATAATATTCATGAAAAATACAATTGTTATCATCACTATGTCATTTTCTGATTGACGTTGATGATGATTATAGTTATAATTTTTTTAGGTGACAAACGAGAACACAGTTTGGTCCTAGCTGCAAACACGTGATGAATAAGTTGCAAATTTATTTGATATTGTCTGTAAAATACATATAAAAAATGCGTAGAAAAAAAAAATATAATGGTCATTTATAATATTCATGAAAAATACAATTGTTATCTTTACAATGTAATTTTCTGATTAATGATGATGATGATGATTATTATTATTTTCTTAGGGGACAAATGAGAACACAGTTTGGTCCTAGCTGCGGGCGATTCGTGTCAAATTGCACACACACACACATTTATTCCGCATCCCCGTCCCCATTTGAATAAAATCCACGCATGAAGCATATCATTCTCCGTGTAAGGGCAATTTAAAGGAGCATTATGGCCTGTTTTAAAATCTCATTAGCGGGGCAGCTGCACTTTGCACCCCATGCTGACGATTGGGACTCTCTTTTTGTTTTGGTTTTTGTACATGGGGGGCCTCCAAACACAAACCCCCACCCGTCACCCCAACCCACCGACCATAGCCCCAAAAAAGCCGGGCAGGCTTAGAAAATATAAAATGTAACAAAAAAACATTCACACTTCAGTTATTAAGGCTGTTTGAGACGTAATAATGAGCACTAACAATTACATTATTTGGACTTTTATATGACATGTTCAAATAATTCAACAGGAATCTAAATATGCCAACACATAATTTAATAACAAGCCACGGATTACTTTGTGTTACTATAATATGAGGGCAATAATACAATAAAAGCTCCTCCAAGTGCCCTAATTAGGTTGTTTTGATTGTTGTTGCCTCCATCTGCACGGATTCCCATACACTTCATGAATTGCAAGTCTGGCTTTTTTTTTTTTTTTTTTTTGAATGAAACGACCAAACAAATGTGTTAAAATGCATTACAGCACCGTTAGATGCCAACAATCATCGAAAGATTATTTTTATCAGTGCTGTCAAACGAACGTGTTGACTAATCGCTATAATCATGAGCAGGCTTAGATTAATCATGCAACTTATTGTTGACCGCACAAGCTCTTTTACCTTTACCGCTACACGGTCAGGGTCAAGATCAGTGCAAAAAAAAAAATGGTGTGTTAGCTGGGAAATTTCACTCCAAAATACATCCTGAAAGAACTTGAGATAAGATTGTGACCAAATTTTGTGCAAGCATTCAAGTAAAACGTTTAAAATTGCATTTGTGTATTTAATATTGGGGTCTTTTCTTCAGTAATCACCTGTAATAAATCATGATTAATCCAAATTCCAAAATGCGATTAATCTAAAAATAAATAAACAACAGTAATAATTAGATATGTTCGATAATGTTTTTTTTTTTGCCGATATCCAATATTGTCCAACTCTTAATTACCGAATCCGATATCAATCGATACCGATATATAGAGTCGTGAAATTAACACATTATTATGCCTAATTTTCTTGTGATGCATTAAACAAGGTTTTCCGAAATAAATCAACTCAAGTTATGGAAAAAAAATGCCAACATGGCACTGCCATATTTATTATTGAAGTCGCAAAATGCATTATTTTTTTTTAACAGCAGGTTGGAATTTGGGACATGCTCTCCCTGAGAGAGCATGAGGAGGTTGAGGTGGCCGGGCTTGGGGGGGGCGGGGTTTTGGTTGTGGATAGCGTCTGGAAGAGTTAGTGCTGCAAGGGTTATTTGTTTGGTTGTGTTCATGTTGTGTTACGGTGCAGATGTTCTCCCGAAATGCGTTTGTCAATCTTGTTTGGTGTGGGTTCACAGTGTGAGCATTTTTGTAACAGTATTAAAGTTGTTTATACGGCCACCCTCAGTGTGACCTGTATGGCTGTTGACCAAGTATGCATTGCATTCACTTATGTGTGTGTAAAGCCACAAATACTATGTTACTGGGCCTGCTATGGCGCTCTGTACTCCTCCCTACGTCCGTGTACACAATGGTGTTTTAAAAAGTAATACATTTTACTTTTTGACACCTATACCGATAATTTTCGATATTACATTTTAAAGCATTTATCGGCCGATAACATCGGCAGTCCGATATTATCGGAGATCTCTAAAAATAATTTATTTGACAGCCTAAGTTTGTATCTTGTTCTTGTTTACCCCCTTTAAAGCTATCAGCTACATAAGTTTGACTATGTCAAGTAAAAGTGTGCTGATACAACATTTTCACTTCAAATATGATATCGATATTGCAGCAGAGTATTGGCCGATACCGATATTGATCCGATACGATATCAATCACACATACTTTATGACTTATTTTGAAGTGTGGAAACTTAGAAAAGGTTTGATTAAGTGATTACGGTGGCAGCGATAAGTAGATACCGGTCGATACTACAGCGATTATGTTACACTTCTCGAAAGATGGGCCAACCCTTTCGTTGTGCAACACGTTTTTTTTTCAGGACCAAGTCTTAAACTAAAGCTAACTGTATTTTGCTTTGTCACCGTGGTTACCGTCGGACCAACGTCCGCCGTCTTAGAAAATAACCCTGAATCTGACTCGTTTTTAACTCATAACATTAACAAAACAAATCTTAGCTTAACATTGCTTAGTCTAAAAGATACAGAATAAATTCTACTACAGCTTGTATGTGTTATATGCAAACCAGCATACTTGCAAAACAATTACCACAGCGTTACAACCGGAGGTTGATGCATCCGTCTTTTTTACATATCACGTACTGACAGACTTCTTCGACAGTGCCAGCTTCTGATACCAATGACACAAAGCGCCCTCTGTTGGTGAAACTAAATATCGCATGCTGCATAGAAATACATAGAAAACCTTGACATCACAAAAAATTGAGTCTATAAACACTATTTAAATCGATTTTTCTGACCTTAAAGAGTTTTTAATGGGAGGCAACTATTTTAATCCAAATAAATCACTATGTACCACACGTACATCAATATTTTTTATCGTCACAAGCATTTTTTTAAAAATGTTTTAAATGTATATTATGTTTATAAAGTCGGGAAATATGTCCTGGAAACATGAGGACTTTGAATATGATCCTGTAACGACTTGGTATCGGATCGATACCCAAATGTTTGGTATCAACACCAAAACTAATGTAAAGTATCAGAACAACAGAAGTGATTATTACATTTTAACAGAAGTGTAGATGGAACATGTTAAAACGTAAAAAAAAATAAAAAAAATAAACAGTAAATGAACAAGTAGATTAATAATATATTTTCTACAGCTTGTCCTTCATAATGTTGACAAAATAAGAGAGTGATAAATGACACAATATGTTACTGCATATGTCAGCAGACTAATTAGGAACCTTTGTTTGTTTACTTACTACTTAAAGACATTTTTTTTAGTATGTTCACTATTTTATTTAAGGACAAAATTGCTGAATAGAAGTTATGGAGTCCACCCATACTGAAGAGCAAACATCGGAGATTTTTAAACACAGTCTAATATATTTCAATATCGGGTTTTTTTTGTGTCCTGATATCCGCTATCGCTATCACCCCTCATGTTCTGTGCCACTTCTGACTATGTTATGTCCAGAGATGTCCGATAATATCGGCAGTCCGATATAATCGTCCGATAAATGCTTTAAAATGTAATATTGGAAATTATTGGTATTTCAAAAAGTTAAATTTATGACTTTACAGAGTGGTAGACGGACATAGGGAGAAGTACAGAGCAGTTGTGTCTCCCAGTCATACTTGCCAACCCTCCCGATTTTCCCAGGAGACTCCCGAATTTCAGTGCCCCTCCCGAAAATCTCCCGTGGCAACCATTCTCCCGAATTTCTCCCGATTTCCACCCAGTCAACAATAATGGGGGGCGTGTGCCTTAAAGGCACTGCCCTTGGGTGCTGGCCCAATCACACAATATCTACAGCTTTTCACACACACAAGGGAATGCAAGGCATACTTGGTCAATAGCCATACAGGTCACACTGAGGGTGGCCGTGTAAACAACTTTAACACTGTTACAAATATGCGTTACACTGTGAACCCACATCAAACAAGATTGACAAACAAATTTTGGGAGAACATCCGCACCGTAACAGAAAATAAACACAACAGAACAAATACCCAGAACCCCTTGCAGCACTAACTCTTCCGGGACACTACAATGTACAGCCCCCCCAACCCCGCCCACTTATACCTCCTCATGCTTTCTTGGGGAGAGCATGTCCCAATTTCTAAGCTGCTGTTTTGAGGCTTGTTAAAAAAAATAATGCACTTTGTGACTTCAATAATAAATATGGCAGTGCCATGTTGGCATTTTTTTCCATAACTTGAGTTGATTTATTTTGGAAAACCTTGTTACATTGTTTAATGCATCAGGCTGGGCATCATGACAAAAATAGGCATACGAATGTGTTAATTCCACGACTGTATATTCCGGTATCGGTTGATATTGGAATCGGTAATTAAGAGATGGAAAATATCGGATATCGGCAAAAAAGCCATTATCGGACATTTTTTGTTATGTCCATTTTCCGGGGTTACGCCAGATAATATTATGTGAATATTGAAGATGTCTTGTCTTGGACTCTTAATGTTTTTTAAAATAATACACCCACAAAAGAAAACATAATAATAATAATAATAATAATAATAATAGATTTTATTTGTAAAAAAAGCACTTTACGTTGAGCAAACAATCTCAAAGTGCCACAGTGTAATATAAATTTATAATAATAATAAAAAGATAATCAAAATAAATAAAATATAAAACTAGAAACAGCCCAATAGCTAGAACCAGCATGCATATCTATAAAAAGGCTTTTTTTTTTTAAAGAAGGGTTTTTAAGCCTTTTTTTAAAAGCATTCACAGTCTGAGGTGCCCTCAGGTGGTCAGGGAGAGCATGACACAGACTGGGAGCAGCAGAGCATAGTTTGTAGCTTTGTCCTTGGATGTTGGAGGAAATTCGTCTGTTTGGAGCGAAGTTGTCGTGTGGAGGATTTGGGGGTGAGCAGTTCTTTGAAGTAGACGGGGGCATAACTGAAACATGCATTTATATGATGGTCACATTGGCACACCCTTGTTAAATGGGCTTTTTTCAGGCATTTTTGTCAATATACTTGGACAAACTTTATTGATCCACACTGCAAAAAGTCAGTGTTCAAAAACAAGAAAAAAAAAATACAAAAATTAGGCATATTTCACTTGAACTAAGCAAAAATTCTCTTCCAATAGAACAAGAAAATTCGGGTTGTCAAGACTTTCCAAAACAAGTACATTTAGCTAACCTTAATGAACCCCAAAACACCTTAAAATAAGTATATTCTCTCTAATAACAAGTGCACTTTTCTTGGTAGAAAAAAAAATAGACCTTTTTGCTTAACATGTTAAAAATATTCTTGAATTAAGTAAATACTCGTGCCATTATCTTGACATAATGATCTGTGCTCGGCATCGTGATTTTTTTTTTCGTGCCTGAAGTAAAAAATTATTACTTTAAAAAAGTGGTTTATACTTCTGAGTGTTGATGACACAGCTTTGCATCAGTTGATATTTTGACGAGTTGGTCGCATGATGATGCGGGTTTCGTTCTCCCAAGGATGCAGACGGGCTTTGGACACAGCGTGCAGGTAGGAAATGATTTATTTTAGAGTGAAACAGACTTAGACGAAACCAAAAGAGCTAGCATGGGAGCTAGGAAACACTAAAGGGCCTTAGCATGGAAGCTAGGATAAACAGAACCGAGAACAAACGTCGTCATTTGTTGTAAGCGGCAGGTGAAAACAATGAGCAACCATGGAAACAACTGAGAGGCGCACAAACCGGAACCGAATGAATCCAAATCCAAACGAAAACACAAAAAGACCCAAAAATCCAAACCACACTGTAAAAACTGAAATCTAAGTCGGATGAAATATCTTAAATAAGGGTGATATTTGCTTATTTTTGTATGATAAGATAATTATTTTCACTGAGCAGTTTTTATGTTAGAGTGTTTTACTTGTTTTAAGTGTTTTGGTTCTAAATGATCTCAGTAAGATATTACAGCTTGTTGCTGAGATTTGATGACCTATATTGAGTAAAATATGCTTGAAACTACAATATCAACTGTTGCAAAGCTGTGTCATCAACACTCACAAGTATAATTCCACTTTTGTAAAGTAATAATTTCTTACTTCAAGCATGAAAAAAAAAATCGTGATGCCGACCGCATATCATTATGTCAAGATAATGGCACTAGCATTTACTTAATTTAAGAATATTTTTAAACATATTGAGCAAAAAGGTCTCTTTTTTTTTCTACCTAGAAAAGTACACTTGTTATTAGTGAGAATGTACTTATTTTAAGGTATTTTTGGGTTCATTGAGGTTAGCTAATTTTGCTTGTTTTGGAAAGTCTTGACAAGCTGAATTTTCTTGTTCTATTGGCAGATAATTTTGCTTAGTTCAAGTAAAATACCCCTCATTTTTGAATTTTTTTCTCTTGTTTTTGAACACTGACTTTTTGCAGTGCACAATATGATCCGGGCAGCGGATCACACTGCAAAAACTGAAATCTAATTAAGATTAAATATCTCAAATAATGGTGATATTTGCTTATTTTCTGTCTGGTAAGATAATTCTTCTCACTAAGCAGATTTTATGTTAGAGTGTTTTACTTGTTTTAAGTGTTGTTGGTCCTAAATAATCTTAGTAAGATATTACAGCTTGTTGCTGAGATTTGATGACCTATATTGAGTAAAACATGCTTGAAACTAGAATATCAACTGTTGCAAAGCAGTGTCATCAACACTCACAAGTATAAAACTACTTTTTAAAAGTAATAATGTCTTACTTCAAGCATGAAAAAAAAAATCATGATTTTGACGATATTGTGTCTCAAAAACAAAACAGATGACAGCCAAATGGACTTTGCTGTTTTATTTTCAATGAAACAATAGAAAATACAAACTCATATAGTAATTTCAACCTCAAATTAGATGAGTGGGACTGGTCCCCTGTGCTCACGAGCAACCTGGTTGAGGTTGCTTGGGATGGCTTCAAAACAGCGTTCCTAGCTATACTAAATGATATGGCTCCCATGAGAACAGTCAGGATCAAAGCCCGCTCTGAACCATGGATCAATCCAGACCTATTAGCTGCCATAAAAGACAGGGACAGAAAATATTTCGAATACCAAAAGTGTAAAACCGAAGTAAATAAACAACCCAATAATAATAACCTCAAATCACTCCTTTCAACGCTCAAAAAGCAATGCAGTAAATTAAGAAATAAAACAAACAACCTGACTTAATCCTTAAAAAAAAATTATATCAATGACAAAATAGAGGAAAACACAAATAAGCCACGTGAGCTCTGGAAAATTCTCAACAACCAGCTTCCTGGATGCAGCCAGAAACTTAAAACCAGACTCACCAACATCAACATCAAGGAGGGTGACGCCCTCATTACAGACAAAATAGAGGTAGCAAGCAGACTTAACATCTTTTTCACCAACATAGCCACAACTCTCGTAAACAAGCTATCCCAACATTCTGGTCGCTTTGGTGTAGAACACATTAAAGCCTTCTACAGAAAGCTAGGGGGTGGTCAACAACAATTTCAAATTAGAAATGGTCTCAGCTAACGAGGTGCTTAATAAATTGAGCGCGCTCCACCCAAACAAGGCCACCGGCCTTGACAATATCCCCTCCACATTTCTCATGGGGCGGTATAGCTCGGTTGGTAGAGTGGCCGTGCCAGCAACTTGAGGGTTGCAGGTTCGATTCCCGCTTCCGCCATCCTAGTCACTGCCGTTGTGTCCTTGGGCAAGACACTTTACCCACATGCTCTCAGTGCCACCCACACTGGTTTAAATGTAACTTAGATATTGGGTTTAACTATGTAAAGCGCTTTGAGTCATTAGAGAAAAGCGCTATATAAATATAATTCACTTCACTTCACTTCATGGACTCTGCCACCACCATTGCCCCAATAATCACACATATAATAAACCTCTCAATCAAACAAGGCCAAGTACCCAAGGATTTCAAGATAGCAAGAGTAACCCCCCTTTATAAAAAAGGAAGCAAATTAGAACCTGATAACTACCGACCTGTTTCTATTCTCAGTTCCATTTCGAAAGTAATGGAGAAAATAGTTTATGAACAGGTTGATAGATACCTTGCTACTAATAAACTAATGTACAAATTCCAATCCGGCTTCAGAACAAATCACTCCACTGACACATGCCTTCTCTATCTGACCGACCACATCAAACATGAGGTGGACGCGGGAAAATACTGCGGCATGGTCATGCTGGACATTCAGAAGGCCTTTGACACCGTTAACCATGCTATACTGTTGGATAAGCTCCGAGCAATCGGATTCGACGAAACTTCATCAAGCTGGATGCAATCTTACTTGGAGGGGAGGAAACAGGTGGTAGAGGTGAACGGCACCGTGTCCCCTCCCTTCTCAGTAAGCTGTGGAGTCCCCCAAGGCAGTATACTAGGACCTTTACTGTTCCTAATATGCGTAAAAGACATGCCATCAGCATGCGACTGTGAATTGTTCCTGTATGCGGATGACTCGGCCCTGCTGGTATCCGGCAAGGACAAGTCAAAGGTGGAACAAATCCTCAGTGCTGAACTCCTCAATATTTGCACCTGGCTCGCCGACAACAAGCTATCCATACATTTAGGTAAAACGGAATCCATCCTATTTGGGTCCCATATCAAACTTAAGAAGGTCTGTGACTTCACTATAAAAGTGGGTGACATTGTTATCACCAGGAAGGATGAGATCACCTACCTAGGTTCCATTGTAGAGGCTAATCTTTCCTGTGATAAAATGGCAACCAAGGTGATCAAAAAGGTCAACCAAAGAACGAGATTCCTCTACAGAATCTCCTCTCTGGTCAACAAAAGCACCTTGAGGATTCTAGCGGGAACTCTCATTCAACCCTTCTTCGATTACGCTTGCACCTCCTGGTATTCCAGCACCTCCAAAACCCCCAAATCTAGACTCCAAACATCCCAGAATAAGCTAATCCGGTTACTTTTAGACCTCCACCCCAGATCACACCTCAATCCAACCCACTTCTCCAAAGTGGGCTGGCTCAGGGTGGAGGACAGAGTAAAACAACTTGCACTGAGCCTAGTCTATAAAATCCGCTACACCTCCTTGATACCGAAGTACATGTCAAATTACTTCCTTAACGTAAATGACCACCATAACCACAACAACAGGGGGAGCTCCACAAACCACGTTAAACCCAGATTCCGATCTAACAAAGGTCTTAACTCATTCTCTTTCTATGCCACATCAATGTGGAATGCACTCCCAACAGGTATAAAAGTAAGTGCATCTCTATATTCCTTCAAAACCGCTCTAAAACAACACCTCCAGGCAACTTCAACACTTTACTAATACCCTCCTCCATTCACATCCCATCTCCCCGGATTATAAACAACTCAAATGTACTTCTAATGTATATACTTGTTCTTATGCTATCTGAACTCACTATGTTCTCTGCTGGCTGTACATATCCTACTAAATAAGACCTACACTGTTTCAATGTCCACATTTCTCTGTTGATGCAATTGTTGATGACTGAAGTTCTGATATCAACCAAAGCTCCTCATCCCTCCCCCCGGATTGTAAATAATGTAAATAATTCAATGTACATACTATGATGATTAACTTGTGTGATGACTGTATTATGTTGATAGTATATATTTGTACCATGAATTGATTAACGTGGACCCCGACTTAAACAAGTTGAAAAACTTATTCGGGTGTTACCATTTAGTGGTCACTTGTACGGAATATGTACTGTACCGTGCAATCTACTAATAAAAGTATCAATCAATCAATCAATCAATCAATCAATCAATCAAGTAGACTTGTTATTAGTGAGAATATACTTATTTTAAGGTATTTTGGGGTTCATTGAGGTTAGGTAATTTTACTTATTTTGGAAAGTCTTGACAAGCCAAATGTTCTTGTTCTATTGGCAGATAATTTTGCTTGGTTTAAATAAAATACCCCTCGTTTTTGTATTCTTTATTCTTGTTTTTGAACACTGACTTTTTGCAGTGCACAACAGATATTCTAGTTTCAAACATGTTTTACTCAATATAGGTCATAAAATCTCAACAACAAGCTGTAATATCTTAATGAGATCATTTAGGACCAAAACCCTTAAAACAAGTAAAACACTCTAACATAAAATCGGCTTAGTAAGAAAAGGTATCTTTTTAGACAGAAAATAAGCAAATATCATCCTTATTTGAGATATTTAATCTTACTTAGATTTCAGTTTTTGCAGTGCACAAGGGAAACTGTTCAAATAATATTATGATAATTCAATAGAAATTTGGTGTTAAGCTCTCAGTGCATAATTCAGAGAGGTGTGGAATTCAGTCAGTGCTGTTTATAAACAGGCCGAGAGACTGAAGCCTGTACTTTACGCGAAGGTCATCGGTGGCGAGATGGAGCGACGCCATATGGACACGGCTTTGGCACACACGCACCCGTCATTTGGTGTCTTTTTCGCTCTGTTTGCGTTGGTTTGTCGAAGGACCGTCCTGCCTCAGCGAGCCAAAAGGAATGAGAGACAAGTCCAATAGGAAAAAAAAAAGAATCTTTTTTAGAGTAAATAATAATGCTCTCCTCAATTTAGCTGTCACAGAATACTGCCCGCCCGCCGCTAAATAAGCAAGTTCTGGGCTGGAGGTTTATTTGCAAGTGTTCGTTTTGTGTCAATATTGCTTCTGTGGTGCTTACTGTATGCCAGCACAATTCTGGGAGAGGTAAACAAACAAACAAAAAGGAAACAGTTTGAATAATTTGTTGGAGTAAAAAAAAACTTTTATATATTTCTCGACGTTTATTGTGTTGTCCTTGTAAAAATCAGTCATTACAAATAGATGTTTATGTTATTTTACATTGTTATATTACTTATGATATCATGATCTAATACAGGGGTCGGGAACCTTTTTGGCTGATAGAGCCAAGAAGCCAAATATTTCAAAACGTATTTACGTAAGAGCCATAAAATATTTTTATAACACTGAACACAACTAAAAGTGTGCCTTTTTAAGTAAGACCTACATTTCTTGAGTATAATAGGTCTCTTACTCTTTGTAATAACATTGTTATTATGAAGTTAATTGTGTAGGGGGCGTGGCCTGCAGGCCTGCAGCGAGGCAGGGTGTGCCAGGAACGGCCTCGAAATCAGCGACAGGTGCGCAAAAGGCCAACCTGGGCCTTGTTATCTAATCACCTGTCACTCTGTTATAAGCAGCAGCCAGGAGGAGAGACGGGGTTGGGGCTGGAGCCAGAGCGCAAGTGAGAACAAAAGAGAAAAATACAATTGCTGGAAAGCAACTGAGAGACTTATTGACAAAAAAACCCAACAGTATTGTAACCCTGAAACAGGCTCTCATGTCGGTGCTTGGTGGTCTGAAGAACCCTCAGGAGGGCAAGCCCCACACTAACCATTAATAAATAAATGACTTCTTACCATTAACGCAACTGCTTGAACATAACAAAAGCATGAGAGTGTTTTATATTTTGAATGTTATTTTTAACACTGTGATTACCAGTGGAATTATTCATTACTTATCGTGTTAAGCAATGTCAGCTCAGATTTATCCGAGAGCCAGATGCAGTCATCAAAAGAACCACATCTGTCTCGCGAGCCATAGGTTCCCTACCCCTGATCTAATAATACAAAAATGGACTAATCAAGTACAAACCCTGTTTCCATATGAGTTGGGAAATTGTGTTAGATGTAAATATAAACGGAATACAATGATTTGCAAATCATTTTCAACCCATATTCAGTTGAATGCACTACAAAGACAACATATTTGATGTTCAAACTCATAAACTTTATTTATTTTTTTGTAAATAATAATTAGCTTCTGCCGTCCTAGTCTCTGCCGTTGTGTCCTTGGGCAAGATACTTCACCCACCTGCTCCCAGTGTCAGCCACACTGGTTTGAATGTAAATTAGATATTGGGTTTCGCTATGTAAAGGGCTTTGAGTCACTAGAGAAAAGTGCTATATAAATATAATTCACTTCACTACAGTTGTTTTGCAAGACCCACCCATTTTTATAAAAGCTCCTGTCTTGCATCTTTTATGTACACACCCCGTTTTCCATATGAGTTGGGAAATTGTGTTAGATGTAAATATAAACGGAATACAATGATTTGCAAATCATTTTCAACCCATATTCAGTTGAATATGCTACAAAGACAACATATTTGATGTTCAAACTGATTAACATTTTTTTTGTGTGCAAATAATCATTAACTTTAGAATTTAATGCCAGCAACACGTGACAAACAAGTTGGGAAAGGTGAAAATAAATACTGATAAAGTTGAGAAATACTCATCAAACACTTATTTGGAACATCCCACAGGTGTGCAGGCTAATTGGGAACAGGTGGGTGCCATGATTGGGTATATAAACAGCTTCCATGAAATGCTAAGTAATTCACAAACAAGGATGGGGTGAGCGTCACCACTTTGTAAGCAAATTGTCAAAAAGTTTTAGAACAACATTTCTCAAAGAGCTATTGCAAGGAATTTAGGGATTTTACCATCTACGGTCCGTAAAATCATCAAAGGCTTCAGAGAATCTGGAGAAATCACTGCACGTAAGCAATGCTATTACGGACCTTTGGTCCCTCAGGCGGTACTGCATCAAAAACTGACATCAGTGTGTAAAGGATATCACCACCTGGGGTCAGGAACACTTCATAAAACCACTGTCAGTAGCTACAGTTGGTTGCTACATCTGTAAGTGCAAGTTAAAACTCTGCCATGCAAAGTAAAACCCATGTATCAACAACACCAAGGAACGCCGCTGGCTTCACTGGGCCCGAGCTCATTTAAGATGGACTGATGCAAAGTGGAAAAAAGTGTTCTGTGGTCTGACGAGTCCATATTTTAAATTATATTTGGAATCTGTGAACGTGGTGTCCTCCGGAACAAAGAGGAAAATAACCATCCGGATTGTTATAGGCGCAAAGTTGAAAAGGCAGCATCTGTGATGGTATGGGGGTGCATTAGTTGCCAAGGCATGGGTAACTTACACATCTGTGAAGGCACCATTAATGCTGAATGGTCCATACAGGTTTTGGAGCAACATATGTTGTCATCCAAGCAACGTTATCATGGAGACAATGCCAAACCACGTGTTACAACACCGTGGTTTTGTTGTAAAAGAGTGCGGGTCCTTTCCTGGCACGCCTGCAGTCCAGACCTGTCTCCCATCGAAATTGTGTGGAGCATTATGAAGCGTAAAATACGAAAGCGGAGACCCCGGACTGTTGAACGGCTGAAGCTCTACATAAAACAAGAATGGGAAAGAATTACACTTTCAAAGCTTCAACAATTACTTTCCTCAGTTCCCAAACGTTTATTGAGTGTTGTTAAAAGAAATGGTGATGTAACACAGTGGTGAACATGCTCTTTCCCAACTACTTTGGCACGTGTTGCAGCCCTAAAATTCTAAGTTAATTATTATTTGCAAAAAAAAAAAATCAAGTTTATGAGTTTGAATATCTTGTCTTTGTAGTGCATTTAATTGAATATGGGTTGAAAAGGATTTGCAAATCATTGTATTCTGTTTATATTTACATCTAACACAATTTCCCAACTCATATGGAAACGGGGTTAATATATATAAATAATGAAAATGGGACCCATTACCTGCCTGCTTGGCACTCAGCATCAAGGGTTAGAATTCGGGGTTAAATCACCAAAAATGATTCCCGGGCGCGGCCACTGCTGCTGCTCACGGCTCCCCTCACCTCCCAGGGGGTTATTAAGGATGATGTGTCAAATGCAGAGAATAATTTCGCCACAACTAGTGTGTGTGACTATCATGGGTACTTTAATTTTTTAACTTAATATATAGGCTATATATAATATAGGTACACCTAGTGTGTGTTACTACCAGTGGTACTTTAACTTATATATTTATATGTTTTATTTTATTTTTGTTTATTGTATTTAGTCTTTTTTTCTTCATTTTATTTTTTTACACAAACATATGTATTTTTGAGACTTTAATGACTGAGACCTAATGGTTTTAAAACATGTATATAATGGCCCCCACATGATTTCATTGTTCAGTGTGTGGCCCTCAGTGGAAAAAGTTTAGACACCCCTGCATTAAACCAACCAGATCGTGAGCTTTTTTCACCGCATTAATAAGCTGCGGGCTATTGCCATGTTTCATGCAAAAAGAGAGCAAAGAGGATGGGAATCAGATCTGATTTCAGCCCCGTCGTCCCTCCACCTGATCCAACCCCTTCACCAGATCTACTGATAGAGGCCGAGGGAGAGCGTTCACGCCCCAGACAGGATATTAGCTTGGACGTTTCCTTCTTCCACACGCCACCGCCAGACCCCTTCTCCCGTTTGTCTTCCCTGCAGAAGACGGAAGGAAAGATAAAGACGTGAGTGAAGCTGACAGGCTGCTGGAGTCGCTGTCACCCCTTTGGATCTTGAGCCAGTTTCTGATTTGATCCTCAGAGGTTGGTTGCAATGGAGGATTATTGGAGCTCGACAAGGGATGACGTCCACCTGCAAGGTGTAGGAAGCTGTTTGACAGCGAAACATGACATTCTTCTTGCTTTATGCATGCCGTGCAAATCTTGGGAGAAACATTACTAGTGTTCATGTTGCTCAATATTTATATAATCCACATCTGTGATGTTACAAATCATTTAAAGTTAGTATCACTTGCGGACGATACGACCACATTTTGTTCTGGAGAAACCAAACGAAATGATAAAAATGTAAAAAGTGGAAATTAACAAATTAAATTTATGGATTGGCACAATTGAGTATTTCATTCTATGTGAAAGTAAAATAATGCTATAAGAGAACAGCAGAAGAGAAAGTCAAAAACCCTTTAAAAGGGTAAGAGAAATTATATTTTTAGGTGTAATAATAGTGAATCTCATATACAATTATACAATAAAAAGTGGCAAGAAATACATTTTGGACCAAAAAATATTATCAATTTTATCTACTGCTTGTTACATATCTGGGTTTTTGTGCAAAAATATGGGAAAGTAACTGCAAAAGTACACTTTTTACTAACCGTGTTATGAAAGAGGTCAAATATGGAAAAAAAATTCAATCCCTTTATTTCAATCAATCAATCAATGTTTACTTATATAGCCCTAAATCACTAGTGTCTCAAAGGAAAACTCACACCCAGTGGGACATCGGTGACAATGATGACTATGAGAACCTTGGAGAGGAGGAAAGCAATGGATGTCGAGCGGGTCCAACATGATTCTGTGAAAGTTCAATCCATAATGGATCCAACATAGTCGCGAGAGTCCAGTCCAAAGCGGATCCAACACAGCAGCGAGAGTCCCGTTCACAGCGGAGCCAGCAGGAAATCATCCCAAGCGGAGGCGGATCAGCAGCGCAGAGATGTCCCCAGCCGATACACAGGCAAGCAGTACATGGCCACCGGATCGGACCGGACCCCCCTCCACAAGGGAGAGTGGGACATAGGAGAAAAAGAAAAGAAACGGCAGATCAACTGGTCTAAAAAGGGAGTCTATTTAAAGGCTAGAGTATACAAATGAGTTTTAAGGTGAGACTTAAATGCTTCTACTGTGGTTTATTAAATAGATATAAATATTAAGGTTAAATGATTTGGTGCATTTGCGAACGGTTCGTCATGGTTTACCTGACACATGAAACGTGACAAAATGAGGCGTGGGGGGGTTGCATGGTCCATTTTAGCCGCCAAGCGGCAGTATATCTTTAAAATTTGTTTTGATGCAATTCCAACTGTGACCACAGCTGCTATGGAGAATGCTACTTTCCATCAGTTTTAGCAGACTGCAATGCGAAATAATTAGCTCCACCCAGGAATAGAGCCATATGGATCCCTTCCATTCTGTACAACAATTATTTAAAACAAAATAGTGGAAAAAATAAAAAAATAAAAAATTCTTAAAACATTTGTATGCACACAGAACACTTAAACCATTTATCGTATCAGTATGTGGGATTATCTTATGGAATGGACAAAGCAAAGGAATTAAAAAATGTACTAATATGATACAGTTCAAACGATGTTCAAACTCAAAGTGTTTACGAAGTACAAAGACAGAAACGTCCCGACGAACATCTTGAACTTTGTCGAAAATTTGAAAATATAATTATTCTCATTATGTGAATCACAACTTGTAAACAACTGTTTAATCATGCAAACCTCTTTGATTATTCATGGATTGACTGAATTTGTTTATGTTACAGACTGAGCACAGGAAGTGAAAAATACATAGAAACTTTTAATGGGTAGGATAAAGTAAACTCTGCTTCTTCCTACTACTTTTCGGACCTGTTGTGATGAGACTGTATGTATATATACATACATATATATATATATATATATATATATATATATATATATATCTATATATATATATATATATATATATATATATACATATATATGTATATATATTATTTGTATTTATTTATTTTTTTCCTTGAAGGAACTCTCCTGAAGCAATCAATTTTTCCCCTTCTTAATTCTACATTGAAACGTGAAGGATGCGTGGTTGTGTATGTTGTATCTCCTGAAGCAATCAATAAAGTACTAGCTAACACACACACACACATACATACATACATACATACATACACACACACACATATATATATATGTATATATATATGTATATATATATTATATATATATATATATATATATATATATATATATATATGTATATATATATATATATATATATATATATATATATATATATATATATATATATATATATATAGATATATATATATATAGATATATATACTTCCTCAGGAGACTGCACTCCTTCAACATTTGTAAAAAACTCCTGTGGATGTACTACCAGTCTGTGGTTGCCATTGTTCTGTTCTACATGGCAGTGTGCTGGGGGGGCAGTACATCTAAGAAGGACAGCTCCAGACTTGAGAAACTGATCAGGCGGGCCGGTTCTACTATCGGAATGAAACTGGACTCACTGGTGACGGTGGCAGAGAAGAGGACTGTGGACAAACTAGTGAGCATCCTGGATGATGCCAGTCACCCTCTGCATAGCGTTATCAGTAGCCAGAGGAGCCTGTTCAGTGCTAGACTGCTTCATCCCAAGTGCAGGACTAATAGACTCAAAAACTCCTTTGTCCCACATGCCATTAGACTGTACAACTCCTCTCTGGGGCGGTGGGCGGGGGGTATTAGGATGACAGGGGATGCAAAACATTAACAGTGCAATACGTTTTCATAACATGGTCACTACTGCCTACTTAGTCTTGTTATATTCTTATTTTACTGTTATATTGTTATTCCCATTGTTTTTATTCTTTTCGTAATATTTCTCTATTTTGTTTCCTTTTAAACCCCCATTATTTACTTTTTACTTTTTTCTTTAAATTGATCTCAACACTGTACACTGCTGCTGGAATTTTAATTTTCCTGAAGGAACTCTCCTGAAGGAATCAATAAAGTACTATCTATCTATCTATATATATATATTTTTTTTTCCTGAAGGAACTCTTCTGAAGCAATCAATAAAGTACTAGCTAACTCACACACACACACACACATATATATATATATATATATATATATATATATGTATATATATATATATGTAGAGATATACGTACAGTACCCACTTCTACTGACGGACTGCGTCTTTTCCTGCACACTCGACTGACGTAGCTCGCCCAAAGATGACATCAGAGTCGCAATCAGGTCGCATTTTTGTTTAGACTGCAGTCACATTTGAAAAGATCCACTACCTCGTGATATGGACCAAATCTGATGTAAAAAGATCAGATTTGAAGCACTTTAGGGTATTTAGACTGGTTAAAAAAAAATCAATCCGTCTGACTTTTGGGCAAAAAAAAATCTGATTTGGTGTGAAGGGTAAACAGAGTCTTTTTTTTTTTTTTTAACACTTAATATGGGGCAGACTGGATTTGTGCATGCATAAGCATGATCTGCTTTTTCTAATACAAAGTAGCATATAGTTTAAACTTATATCTGTCAGTAGAGTCGAAAATCTACAACATTGCTGACGGGGGTGGAAATGCATTCAAAGGGGATTTGGTCAAGAGGCGCGTAAATAAGACCGCCCCCCCAAAAAAATACATATTCTGATGAGACGGCCAGAAAACGCTTAAAGACATAATCTATACAAAATTCTGACCAAAGAACCGCCATTACATGTTATGTAGACCGGTGTTTTTCAACCTTTTTTTAGCCAAGGCAAATTGTTTTCAATGAAAAAATCCCAAGGCACACCACCAGCAGAAATCTTTAAAAACCGAAACTCAGCAGCCGAAAAAAAGTTGTTCTGGCAATTGTTGAATATGAGCAAGCATGCATCACTATAGCTCTTGTCTCAAAGTACGTGTACTGTCACCACCTGTCACATCACACCCTGACTTATTTGCACTTCTTTCCTGTCTTAGTCCTTGTCTTGTGCTCCTATTTTGTTGTTTTTTTCCTGTTTTGTTGGTATTTTCCTGTAACGGTTTCATGTCTTCCTTGAGCGCTATTCCCCGGCCCTGCTCTTTTTTTTTTTTTTGCCAATTGAGACTATCTAAGTTGTTTGGACACTTCTTTATCTATCTTTCTTTGTGGGGACATTGTTGATTGTCATGTCATGTACGGATGTACTTTATGGACGCCGTCTGCTGCTCTACACTAGAGATGCGCCGTTTGTGGTCTCATCCGCGGAGTCCGGGTCGGGCAGTTGACATGACGAAAAAATTAATTTTAAGTAGATTCGGGCGGGTGGCGGTTGAACCTTCCAGAAATATTTTATATCCATGGTTCTGGGATCGGTATCTTTTGCCATTTTAAGAGCCATTTAAGACCCGTGTTACAAAGCGAAGAAGACAATAGGGGATGCTGTTATTCTCTTGAATGACTGCCGGCAGTCACTCAGATAATAAGTGTTAGGGCGTGCTAAGAAGTCATTGTCTTTGTCGCCTTCTACAGCATTTACAATCTGCTTGTCAGTCCAGCATCATGTTGTGTGTGACTTCCGCGGCAAAACGCACACGACTGCAAGGCATACTATACTGGGTGACACAGAGTACACTAATGGTTGTGATATAAACAATTTTAACACTCTTAGTAATATGCGCCACGCTATGAAGCCACACAATACAAGATTGCCAAACACAATTCGTGAGAACATCCTCACAGTAACACAACATAAACGCAACACAACAAATACCCAGAATCCTTTGTATTCATGACGCAACCTGACTATTTTATACACCCCGCTCGCAGCAACCCCCCCCCCCCCCCCCCCGTGCGTCGTAAAGTGGGCGGGGTTGGGGGTGCGGGGGTGTAAAATATATTCAGGAAGTGTCACGAGTAGAAAGGATTCTGGGTATTTGTTGTGTTGCGTTTATGTTGTGTTACTGTGAGGATGTTCTCCAGAAATGTGTTTGTCAATCTCGTATTGTGTGGCTTCACAGCGTGGCGCATATTAGTAAGTGTTAAAGTTGTTTATATCACAACCATCAGTGTATCACCCAGTATGCCTTTCAATCGTGTACGTGTAATTGCGGAAGCTGCACTCAACATGTTGCCGGACCAACAATCGGTTCGTACATGTTGTTGAAGGTGTCCAAGGCAATAGCTTCACAGCATGGCCATATTCTTGTCATCAAGATGAACGCTTTTGGGTAATCGCGAGAACGTTAGCGGCTCTAATTGTCTTCGATACTCTGTGAAACAGGTTTGAATGTCTCTGTGAGCGGTAAAGGCGGCCGACCTCTGATGTATTTTGGCGGGCGGTTGGCGGGCGGGTACGGTCTTGATAAAACGTTAGTTTGGGTGGACGGCGGGTGGATAACGACTTTGATGATGAGGTTGCGGATGTTATAATTGCCAATCCGCGCATCTCTACTCTACACACAGTAAGTCTTTGCTGTAGTCCAGCATTCTGTTTTTTTGTTTACTTTGTAGCCAGTTCAGTTTTAATTTGGTTTTGCGTAGCCATGCCTAAGCGTCAATGCATTTTCTTAGCGGCACTCGCCTTTGGTTTATTTTTGGTTTAAGCATTAGATACCTTTTTACCTGCACGCTGCCTCCTGCTGTCGTCTGCGTGTTTTTATCACGACAAACCATCGTCCTCTCACAGGACCTGTTCCCGACATCTACAAAGCAATTAGCTACCTGCGCTGTACAGACACTCAACAACGGCACATCAATTGCAAATTATAATTACTGGTGTGCAACCCAATCAGGTGAAATTACATAATCTGCCACGGCACACCAGACTGTATTTCAGTGTGCCGTGGCACAGTGGTTGAAAAACACTGATGTAGACCACAAGGAAGTGTTTTAAATGTAGAAACAAATCATAACATGACCCTTTTAAAAGCTTAGAAAAGCAAAAAAACATTCCAATGTCAGGTTAAATATTATTTTAAATGGACTTTGTCAACAGTAACTTTATACCCAGTGCATGTGATTGGCTGTGTGCAGTGTATAATGTAAACCAGCTTCAAACTAAATCATTGGACACATGGTTTGTGTAGTTAGTCGTCGTAGTACGCGTTGGAATCAGAGTGCATGCCTGTGGATCAGCATTCCACATGTGCAAGCATGTGTGCACGCATGCAGGCATATTTCCTTCCTCTGTAAATACAGTGGGGCAAAGAAGTATTTAGTCAGCCACCGATTATGCAAGTTCTCCCACTTAAAATGATGACAGAGGTCTGTAATTTTCATCATAGGTACACTTCAACTGTGAGAGACAGAATGTGAAAAAAAAATCCAGGAATTCACATTGTAGGGATTTTAAAGAATTTATTTGTAAATTATGGTGGAAAATAAGTATTTGGTCAACTATTCAAAGCTCTCACTGATGGAAGGAGGTTTTGGCTCAAAATCTCACGATACATGGCCCCATTCATTCTTTCCTTAACACGGATCAATCGTCCTGTCCCCTTAGCAGAAAAACAGCCCCAAAGCATGATGTTTCCACCCCCATGCTTCACAGTAGGTATGGTGTGCTGCACAGCCATGTTAAAAACAATATTAAAAACAATATTATACTCCACCAATGACTGAATAAAAACGAAAAATAAATAAATATAAAACCAATATAAAAAAACAATATAAAAATAAATAAGATTACAAATATTTTTAAAGGGTAAAAGCAATTAAAACAGTAGAATAAAAATACAAATGTATAAAAAAAAACACAGAGGACAACAGAGGACACGGATCAATCGTCCTGTCCCCTTAGCAGAAAAACAGCCCCAAAGCATGATGTTTCCACCCCCATACTTCACAGTATAGGTATGGTGTTCTTGGGATGCAACTCAGTATTCTTCTTCTTCCAAACACGACGAGTTGAGTTTATACCAAAAAGTTCTGTTTTGGTTTCATCTGACCACATGACATTCTCCCATGGATGATAAAGCAGAGGATTGGGAGAATGTCATGTGGTCAGATGACACTAAAATATAACTTTTTGGTATAAACTCAACTCGTCATGATTGGAGGAAATATATTACTGAGTTGCATCCCAAGAACACCATACCTACTGTGAAGCATGGGGGTGGAAATATCATGCTTTGGGGCTGTTTTTCTGCTAATTGATCTGTATTAAGGAAAGAATGAATGGGGCCATGTATCGTGAGATTTTAAGCCAAAACCTCCTTCCATCAGTGAGAGTTTTGAATGGTTGACCAAATACTTATTTTCCACCATAATTTACAAATAAATTCTTTAAAATTCCTACAATGTAAATTCCTGGATTTTTTTTTCACATTCTGTCTCTCACAGTTAAAGTGTACCTATGATAAAAATTACAGACCTCTGTCATCATTTTAAGTGGCAGAACTTGCACAATCGGTGGCTGACTAAATACTTTTTTGCACCACTGTACATGCTAAGTAAAAGCCTGCAAGGACAACATAAACTTCTAAAGACAAATTAGCCTTCCAGTGTGCAAATGAGGAACTCCTCTCCATGTTCCCACATCGCCCCTCACTGTGCTGTTTTTTTTTTTTTTTTATATACGGCTTTATTATAACATGACCTCATTAGCATGTCAAAGTGGATCCATATGTGCGTGTTGTGTCCGTGCATGTGAACTGACACATAATTTACAGGCAGCCAGGCGTGATTAAAATGTGAATCCTAACGAGAGGGGCAACATTGTGCAACATATGTGCTGATCAGATGGGGTCTGCGCCGCCTCCGACCTTCCCGATTAAGGCCTTTAGCAAAACGCCTCGGTGGAATTAGAACAAAAGGTCCACAGCATTAATTTTTTTTTTCTTTCCTTTTGTTTAGGGGACATTTAAATAAAGAATGCAAATTGCCCGAGCATGGGTTTTATGGAATTCTGCGGTGCAGCAGGTAGTAAATGTGGTTTTGACATCTCCCTGCAAAGGCTGATGGAGTACAGTACGTATGCAAAGTGGTGGTAATAGTTTAGACCAATGGTTCTCAACCTTTTTTCAGTGATGTACCCCCTGTGAACATTTTTCTAATTCAAGTACTCCCTAATCAGAGCTAAGCATTTTTGGTTGAAAAAAAAGAGATAAAGAAGTAAAACACAGCACTATGTCATTGTCACGCCTGTAAGTTTATGTTTTGGTTTTGGTCAGGTTATGTTTAGTTTTTTGGACATTTAAGTTCTGTCTTGGCACTTCCTGGTTTGTTTTCGTCTCCATGCCAACTCATTACTTTTCACCTGTCATGTCACGTGTGTTCTCAGCCTCACACCTGTTTTCACTAATTGTCATAGCTACTTAAGTCACTCTTTTTCTTGTCTTCATTCTGGGATCTTCACACACGCTACCCATGCTGCACCTCCTTCATTCCCTCGTCCATAGTTCCATGCTGTGTAAGCTTTTGTGTTTATGCTATTGTGCTAGTTTTGTTTATAGTTCATTATTATTCATGCCAATCAAGCACGTGTTTTTGTCTCATGTTTGTAGTTTACAGCATTTATGCTAGTCTTTTGTTTGTTCATAACCAAGCGTCTGTACCTCCTTGTGAGCGCCCTTAGTTTGTTTATTTTTTATTATAGTGTTTAAATAAACAACGATGTACTCACAGTCACGTCTCACCCGTGCAAATCATGCTCTGCATCGAAGAAACAACTTTAATCCAAGCCGAGTTGTGACAGTCATCAGTTTCTTATTTATTAAATTGTACAACAGTGCAAAATATTGCTCATTTGTAGTGGTCTTTCTTGAACTATTTGGATAAAAAGACATAAAACTAACCAAAAACTTGTCGAAAAATAAACAAGTGATTCAATTAGAAATAAAGATTTCTACACATCAAAGTAATCGTCAACTTAAAGTGCCCTCTTTGGGGATTGTAATAAAGATCATCTGGATTCATGAACTTAATTCTAAACATTTTTTTACAAAAAAAGAAATCTTTAACGTCAATATTTATGGAACGTGTCCACAAAACATCTAGCTGTCAACACTGAATATGGCATTGTTGTATTTTTTTTTCCACAGTTAATGAACTTATATACATATTTTGTTGAAGTATTAGTCAATAAATACATTTATAAAGGATTTTTGAATTGTAGATATTTTTAGAATATTTCTTTAAAATCACACGTACCCCTGGGATACGCGTAACCCCATTTGAGAACCACTGGTTTAGACCATAGGTGTTACGTGTATATGTTCTAATTTATTTCTCTATATTTAGTCTATTGATACCTGTATTGTCCTTTCCATCCCTGTGAGGAGGTGGCGACTTGTCCATGGTGTACCCCGCCTTCCGCCCGAATGCAGCAGAGATAGGCTCCAGCACCCCCCGCCGCCCAAAAAGGAATAGCAGTAGAAAATGTATGGATGAATGTCCTTTCCATCCTTACACTTTCCATCATTGTAACTGAGCTACTGTGTGGAACAATTTTCCTTGTGGATCATTAGTTTGTCTAAGTCTAAGTGTCCAAACTACGGACCCACTGGCGTCTTCACTTCGACCCGCAAGACATCATTAATATTAAGAAGGAATCTGGCCCGCGGTGTATTTCCAAATTAAAGGGGAACTGCGGTTTTTCTGGAATTTTACTTCCAATTTTTATGTAAAAAAAAAACAAACAAAAAAAACAACTTTTTTATTTTGTTTGCATTCTAAATAGTAAATTAAAGCTGCAAGCAGCGATGGACGGGACCGACTTTTGCTGGTGTTTCCTGCCTTTACCCATTTAACATATTTTACCTTCACATTACCTACCTTCCCTGCATCCTGGGGTCATACTGGTGCTTCTTTCTGTCACCCATACACGGTGGTGCTTCCTGCCATCACCCAGACTACATATCTTTATCTGCACATTACCTACCTTCTCTATACCCTAGAGTCTGACTGGTGCCTCCTTCTTTCACCCAGTCAAGAAATCTTTTACCCGCACAGTACCCACCTTCTCTGCATTGTGTGGTCACGCTGGTACTTCCTGCTTTTAAGCGGCCATCTTGAGACGCCAGCAGCGCAGCAGCATTAGCGCAGAAGTTCTTAGAAGGCTTGTAAAATCAAAACCAGAGTAGTTAGAAAAACTCTTTGCGCAACTTTTAATCAGAAGGGTTCACTCTCCCTCCTGTGCGAGTTTGAAGCCGACACAACAAACGCGCTCAGAGGATATAATGTTTGAAAAAAGGTGACGGGTTTTTACAAAACTTTTGTTTTGAAGGGGTAATTGCCAATTTTCTGTTGATTTTTGCTGAAGGATGTAAATAAGTGAAATGTAGGTCTAAGTGAGACCTACATAGAAGTTTTTTGTTTCATGTCTCTACGACATTCCTACTGGAAGTTACAAACAGTTTTGTCTGTGTTTTCTTCCTAGGAGCAGTTGTGTCTGTGTTTTATTCCTAGGGGGCGCTCGAGCGCAATTTTTAGTTTTGAGGTCTGTTTTTTTATTAAATCGCAATTTTCACCATTCCTGATGTGTGTGTCCAGTTTAGTGAGTTTTGAAGCATTTTAAGGGGGTCAAATTACAGCTCAAAGCGGGAAAAAATACATTTTTTAGGAAACTTTTGTTTAGAAGGGTTTTTTGCCCACTTCCTGTTGATTTTTGCTGAATGAGGTCAGTGTATGAAATCTAGGTCTAAACAGACCTACATAGACGTTTTTGTTTCATGTCTCTACGACATTCCTAACGGAAGTTACAAGCAGTTTTGTCTTGTGTTTTCTCCCAGAGGGCGCTAGAGTGCAATTTCTAGTTTTGGGGTTTGTTTTTTTTAATAGATGGCAATTTTCGCCAGTCCTGATGTGTATGTAAAATTTGGTGAGTTTTAAAGCATATTAGGGGGGGTCAAATTACAGCTCAAAGAGGTGGCGGTGTAATATTAATAAAACCTTCGAAATACAATAGGGTCCTCTGTCCCAAAGGGACATTCGGTCCCTAATAAATGTGATCAAAAGTCTGCTTACAATAGAGCCTCTGCAAGCCACGCTATTTAAAAATAAACCAACCTAAAAGAACATTCCCACACCTCCATGAAGGTTTTATATAATGTATTTAAGTATGTAATGTAGTAACAGGCACAGTTCTAATAACATTTAATATGAAGTATTTCGATTAATTTAAGCATACCCAGCCATTAATTTAAAAAACGCATCACAATGTTGTTGTTTTTTTAACATTATTACTCACTACAAACTAAATTGGCTGTCAAAGTCTACTGACTTGTCGGGTTTCATCCTCATCACTCTGCTATCCAGGTGAGATGCATTATTTATGATCTACAATAAACCTCCACGAGCAGGGAAGCGAGAAAGCAGCTGACCACTTGATGATATAAATAGTTTGTCTGGTAAGTGCTTATGATACCAATATCACTAATACTTGGTTAATATTCAAGTCAGGAAACGTAAATGAAGCTTTTGGTGCTTTTTGGAAGTGTTTATTTTTTATGGATTCATTGGCAGAATGAGCAGACTTTTATTTTATGTCTTTCATAGTAATTGTGAAAAAAAATTCCCAAAATGTACAGTTGCCCTTTAATTTAAAATATCTGATTATCTGACTGCTGCAAATCTGCTGCTATCCAGTAGATAACTAAAGCATGTAAATCAGGTCATTGACAACGAATCGTGCTGAGAAGATTCAATGACACACCATTTACTCATCTGACCCAATCCAAACAACCTTCCCTAGTCATGCCGCAAAAAAAAAAAATGCTAAATATAAAAAGTCAACACACATGGTCACATATAACACAATCTGCTCACTGAACTTAGTGTTTATATACTAAAATAATACCATAACATTTTCTAACTTACATCCATTTAGATCCATTACAATGCATGATGGTAAAAATGCAAAACACTCTTTTCCACACTTATCCATGTTTGGCGCACTGTAGCAGCTTGATATTTCTGATTGATGACACCACCTTAAGGATGTCATCACGGAAGTATATATATATATATATATATATATATATATATATATATATATATATATATATATATATATATATATATACATTTCTAAATAATTCCCACCAATAAAGTAATATTTGTGTTAATTCAAATTACTATGTTCCACATTTTATCTAATAACTGCTACCAGTGATTGTTTCTTTGATTTAATAATGAAAAAAATATATATATATAATTTAGAGCCATTTTTTTGAATGGTTCTTTGAAAAGAACAGTTCTTCAAGACCACTCTCCCTTCAACCAGCCATTGATACCATCTCTAATGATGTATTAATCAATTCCAGACTACACACACCTTCCTTATATATATATATATATATGTATATATATATATATATATATATATATATATATATATATATATATATATATATATATGTATGTGTGTGTGTACTGTATATGTATATATGAATATACATATATATATATGTGTATGTATATATATATATATATATATATATATATATATATATATATATATATATATATATATACAGTACATATATGTATATATATATTTCTTGTACACTAATTGATGTTTGCGGTCCCACTGAAACACACGCCAGGTGTGGAGAGTTAACAAAGGTTTAATAGTTTTTTCTCCACAGCTCATCAGACAAACGTTCGTGCTCGACTTCTCCTGCACCCGGCCACTCACTGTTAAAGACAACAGATGATTAGATTAACACGTACCCCCTGTGAAATATATTCACCTGCCAGCTGTGTCTCGCTGTAAGCACATGCCCCGCCCCTATCCGATGGTGCTCTTCCTCAGCACCATAGACAGCGGTAGTGATCTTTGCTCCTGCAGGCGTGCTGGCCACATCTCCCTCCACTATATATACATATATATATAAACACATTATTTTTTTAGCCCACAGCAACCCTCAAATGAAAAGGTTTGGACACCCCTGGTTCAGACTCAGATGCATATGTTTATAAACAGGGTGTTTTGTTAGACAACCGCGTGTATTTATCGTCGAACAAATGACTCCGCGGGCGCTCCCCTTATCCGTTCCTCTCAAACGCAGCGTACTGTAATTGCCTGATACACTGCAAGTTAAATGAGAAAATGTCTGGCGAAGTCAATCACCGAGTGCAAGCTATTTGCTCTCACAACGCGGATTATTTCAGTGAATGAGTCTCCAAAATGGGATCATTATGGAGTGGCCTTCATAATGAGTGTTATTCCAAATAGGCGTGATGCTTTTGTTAGTTAACTATTTCCTTTATTTAACGCTCACCGGTCCATCAGCCTGCGTTTCCACAGGACGGAGTAGAATGTTGGAGACAATTCAAAAGAAGGTAATAGAGGCGAGGTGAAAGGAATGAGAAGCAGGACGGCGGAAATGAATGAGAAATGAAAAGGGAATGACTTTGCAGAAAACGTGAACATGTTCGTTTTCTTGAACTGAAATGGAATATTTCCCAGAGGTTTATAAATAGATGTTTGGTTTGTGTTGATCACAAAACATGTGGATATTTGACCGGGTAAAGTTAAAGGATTTGTTTGCACCTTACTCAAAAACCATAGCTTGTTAAACCTTTTACACTTGTTTTAATTTACTATCCCTATCATTCACAATCCTTATATGAGACAAGAATACACATATTTCCTTTTTCTGGAGGTGGTAAATGCTGAAAAACTGCTAGCAAGAGGCGGCCAACCATACAGGTAACAGGGAGTCATATATTCCCCCCAAAATACGTCCCAAAAACGTCAACAACTCTCCATTTACATGACGTGACCTGCATATTAACCAAACCATAGCGACATTGTTATGGTAGGAGCTAACACCGAGGAACTACTTTTAGCAACATTTATAGTTATTGGAAAAGCTTTTGCTAGATTACGCCTCAAACCTGTATGGTAGAAGGTAGTTGCCATAAGATCAAAAGTTGGTCAACTTTGGAATTCAACTTAAAACCAAAGACATCGCCAGGAAGACACGGCAAAATGTTTGTTTCATCCTAGCATTTTTACCTTAAATATGCCATCTGAAAGGGCAGTACAAATCACATGCTGAAAGATACAACCATTCCACCAGTCGTCTTTGACAATGCAAGTGACAATTTTCTTACTCTCTGTGGGCTGGGGCGTGGCCGAGGTGGAACGAGGTGTGCCAGGACTGTCCTCAAAGACAGCGACAGGAGCGTAGATGGCCCAGGTGGGCCTTGTTATCTAATCACCTGTCGCCTTTATAAGCAGCAGCCGGATTGAGACACATTGTTGGAGCTGGAGTGTGAGCAAGAGAGAGAGAGCAAGACACGGACAGAGAAAAACATTATGCTGGAGAGCAGAACACTCACACTCTGTGGGGAAAATAAAACAGTGTTGTAACCCTGATTAGGGCTCTTGTGACAATGTTTGGTGGTCCGAGGAACCCACAGGAGGGAAACCTACACGTGCTCCTATTTTGTTTGGCTTTAGTATCACGTGATGGTTTAACTAGAGCTGTATACAGCAGATTTGTAAGTGTACAATCGGGAGATAGGAAGGGTCGACCGAAGCAGTGCGTATGGTTTCTCTCACAGGCTGAACAGGTATAAAGCCATTTTTAAATGCTGTCGTTCTTAAATATATAGTTTGTGTATCTGCAAACAAAGTACACACGAAAGCCTGGGTTGAAGTCATTTTAAATGCGTCAAATAGTGATTTTATACACGGTTCAACTTCTAATTGTGACAAATATATACATGCATTAGTTCAATCTGTTCCCATCAAACTGGTAACTATTAGAATAATATTCTCCTCGTTTAATCCTTTCAATTGGCCTTTCGTTTTTCTAGAAGAGGAACATAAAGAGCTTACCCTGTTTCATCATCATTTGTGCATTCTCACACGCTTATGTTATTGTCTCTACTTTAATGGTGTCATGAAGTGCCAGCCTGGAGGGTGAGTAGAGGGCAATAGAGTGCTCGACACACACGGCAAGGTAACTTTCAGTTTCGATCTCAAGTCCGAGGTGGATAAAAGCATAAGAGACGGGTGACCATTTTATGCAATCCAATCCAATCCATTTGATATATATATATATATATGTATGTGTGTGTGTGTACTGTATATGTATATATGAATATACATATATATATATGTGTATATATATATATATATATATATATATATATATATATATATATATATATATATATATATATATATATATATATATACAGTACATATATGTATATATATATTTCTTGTACACTAATTGACTGAAAGATTTCAGATGATGTCACGTCATCGATGGGTAAATGGATTTTTTGACCACTGTGTCTCCAAGCCTGAGTGGCTTGGAGACACAGAGAGTAACAAGCATTGAAGTCTCACCTTAAAACTAATCTGCATACTCTAGCCTTTAAATAGACCTCCTTTTTAGACCAGTTGATCTGCCGCTTCTTTTCTTTTTTCTCCTATGTCCTCCCCTCCCTTGTGGAGGGGGTCCAGTCGGATGACCATGGATGAAGTACTGGCTGTCCAGAGTCGAGACCCAGGATGGACCACTCGTCGGGACCCAGGATGGACCGCTCGCCTGTGTATTGGTTGGGGACATCTCTACGGTGCTGATCCGCCTCCGCTTGGGATGGTTTCCTGTGGACGGGACTCTCGCTGCTGTCTTGGATCCGCTTTGAACTGAACTCTCGCGACTGTGTTGTAGCCACTATGGATTGAACTTTCACAGTATCATGTTAGACCCGCTCGATATCCATTGCTTTCGGTCCCCTAGAAGGGGGGGGGGTTGCCCACATCTGAGGTCCTCTCCAAGGTTTCTCATAGTCAGCATTGTCACTGACGTCCCACTGGATGTGAATTCTCCCTACCCACTGGGTGTGAGTTTTCCTTGCCCTTTTGTGGGTTCTTCCGAGGATGTCGTAGTCATAATGATTTGTGCAGTCCTTTGAGGTATTTGTGATTTGGGGCTATATAAATAAACATTGATTGATTGAAGTGGTATAAAATAGATTAGAAAGAATAGATTAAAAAATTAAAAAAAATACATATGAAAAAAATAAAATACTTTTTTTTTTTTTTAAACTTGGGACTTCGCGCTGGCCGGATTTTGGACGCTGGCGCACAATATCCTGCCTACGGGCCGTAGTTTGGGGACCCCTCTTATAACACATTAAAAAAAAATCACAATAATCGTTTAAAAACAGGATAAAATTGATGACAAACTATTGGAAAAAACCTTTCAATATAAAGAAGTATACATGAAATACATACAAGAAAAGAAAACAGACCAACAATCACACAACTTTCATGCTGGTTTAAAAGCCAAGGAGTAAAAATATGTTTTAAGACGTGATTTAAAAGTCATTAAAAAGGGAATCATTAAAAACTTTTGAAGCCACAGCCGAAAATTCACGATTCCTTCTGGATTTTCATTATGTCTTTGAGACGACAGGAAAAATTGATCAGCTGACCTCAAAGATCTTGTGGGGGTGTTGATTTTTTAAAAGTCTGACATTGTGGCGCCCAACCGATTTTAGAGATGGTTCGGTTCTCTTTTACAGCGCTGGCATTGCAATTCTTTTTTTTTTTTTTTACTTACTCCTGTTTTGTAGGACAAATTGTCAAGTTAAATTCCAGTCACCTCTCTCTTCTTGATGAAGAACCAGCTTGGGGGGAGACTGGGAGAAAATGTGTGTGTGCTCAGCACACAAAGAGTTAACTTTTGGTTTCGATCCCAGAAACCAAAAAGGACAAAAGCATGAGAGACGGGCGACTTTTTTAGAGATTGCTTTGACCTTTAGATAGCTTAGCTCTCTTTCAAAGTGCTGGTATTGCTATTGTTTTCCTCCCGTTTTTTACAACAATTGTTCACTTTCAATTTCAATTATTATTTTAGACAGTCATAGAACAAAAGGATCTGCTATTACACCAGGAAGGAGATTCATAAGGCCCCCTTCTTAGGTGGATTTCGCGTGACAGGAAGATTAATCATTTTGCAATGCAGTTGGATGAAATTATGAAAAGCGCCACTCAACATAGTAACAGACGCTGTGGTCAAAGTTAGAATTGCCACAAAACACGTTAATATATTCGACACTGCATCCTGCAAATTTCCAAATATGTCATGTTTCATGTGTCAGGTAAACCGTGACGAATGGGGCCGTACGAAGTCCCTTTTCTACTGCAACATAACATATGCTCGTGTTTTGTAAATGTCATTTACACTATATTGCTAAAAGTATTTGGTCACCCAACCAAATGATGAGAATAAGGTGTCCTAATAACTCTGCCCGGTGTATAAAATCGAGCACTTAGGCATGGAGACTGTTTCTACAAACATTTGTGAACGAATGGGTCTCTCTCAGTGATTTCCAGTGTGGAATTGTCACAGGATGCCACCTCCGCAACAAATCCAGTCGTGAAATTTCCTCGCTCCTAAATATTCCAAAGTCAACTTTATTATAAGAAAAGTGAAAAGTTTGGGAACAACAGCAACTCAGCCATCAAGTGGTAGGCCACATAAACTGACAGAGAGGGGTCAGCAGATGCTGAAGCGCATAGTGCAAAGACCCTCTGCAGAGTCAGTTGTTACAGAGCTCCAAATTTCATGTGACCTTCCAAATAGCCCACGTACAGTACGCAGAGAGCTTCATGGAACAGGTTTTCTATGGCCGAGCAGCAGCATCTAAGCCATACATCACCAAGTTCAATGCGAAGTGTGGGATGCATTGGTGTAAAGCATGTCCCCACTGGAGTCTAGAGCAGTGGAGACGCCTTCTCTGGACTGATGAATCACGCTATTCCATTTGGCAATCTGATTGACCAGTCTGGGTTTGAAGGTTGACCAGAAAACGGTACATTTCGGACTGCATTGTGCCGAGGGTGAAATTTGGTCGAGTAGGAATTATGGTGTGGGGTTGGTTTTTCAGGTGTTGGGCTTGGCCCCTTAGTTCCAGTGAAAGGAACTTGGAATGCTCCAGGATACCAAAACATTTTTGGACAATTCCATGCTCCCAACCTTGTGGGAGCATGGACTGTGCACCAGTGCACAAAGCAAGGTACATAAAGACATGGATGACAGAGTCTGGTGTGGATGAACTTGATTGGCCTGCACAGAGTCCTGACCTGTACACCTTTTCGGATGAATTAGAACGGAGACTGAGAGCCAGGCCTTCTCCACACACATCACTGTGTGACCTCACCAGAAGAATGGTCGGAAATTCCTATAAATACACTCCCCGACCTTGTGGACAGCCTTCCCAGAAGAGTTAAAGCTGTGATAGCTGCAAAAGGTGGACAGACATCATATTGAACCCAATGGTTTAGGAATGGGATGGCACTTCAAGTTCATATGTGAGTCAAATACTTTTTGGCGATATAGTGTATATTGAATCGGTGACATGTTGCATTTATTATCGGGAAAAAAAAAGAGCATGCATCAAAATGCACCAAGAGGTTTCTTGTCTTGTAGGCTTATCAGTGGACTTAGTCAGGACTATGAATCAAGGTCTGTAGAAAGGAGACAGTTGGAGCAGTGAAGCGGCTCGCGGCAGACAGAGATGCTCTTGTGCGACACGTCCGACCTCCGAGCAAACAGGCCGAGCAACAGAGAGGCGGGCTCATTCTCATCCCCGTGTTTCAGTTTTAATGGTCACCCTGGTCTTCACTTCATTTCCTCTCCATCAGGGGAGGTTCCCCTGAAATAACACAAATCCACAGGACACATCCCAGGTGGGCTTCCAAAAAAGCTGAGGCAATTTGCACGCTCGGCGTAGTATTACTCCAGTCCCAGGTCCGCGGCGCTCGGACGTGTGGGTTGGACTGAGCGCGCAAAGGGCGGCCTTTGCCATGGCAGCAGGGCTGTATATAAATTCCAAATCCGGACCATATTTTTCCATTCAACGAGGAGCTGGAAGCGTTCCCAGTTTCACGGTAGGCTGAGGCCCCATGTGATGACTTCACCCCTATAAGACCTAATTGGGTAACTGTCATGACATTACGGCTAAATCCTCTTTAAATAAAGCCTTTGACTTTGAATTATGCTGTGAATTACGGTCTTAAGGAAAACGCCTTCTGGGATTTTTCTTTTTTTTTTTTAAACTGCGTCAGAGGACGAATTGTAAAAAAAATAAAAAAATAAATGGGGGGTGTCAGCTCTCGAGACGACCTGTTAATAGGTAATCACGTCTTCCATCCTATCCACTGTTGCTAAATGTTCGTGGCAGGCTAAATGGCCGCAAAATGACGTGTGACTTCACGAGCGGTTGCTAAGCTCCGACATTTTCTCTTTAAACCTTTCAGATTCTTCCTATTGCCGCTAAAAATCACAGGTCAAATCACAGTAACTGTGGGAATACATGTAGTTATATTCAAAATCTGTCTACCCATGCATAGGCGCCGATCTGCCTTTCTGCCAGTGTGTGTTCGTTAGTGTTGTCCTGATACCAATATTTTTGTACCTGTACCAAAACAAACACAACATAAAAATGATGTGCAAACACATCTCTTCCGGTTTACTGAGAAGATAAATAAACGGCTACGATAGCAGAGAAAAGTCCCAACAAATAAAAACGCCACAATCAACAACAATATAAAGATTTAACAGAAGTGACAGCGGACAAGTTTCAGTAAAGAACCTGTAACGATTGCTGGGCAATGTAATGCGGGTTCGTTCTTCCAAGGATGCAGTCGGGCTAGAACACAGCGTGAAGGTAAGAAATTATAGATTCATTTAACAAAAGATAACAGACTTAGTCAAAACAAACTTAACTAGCATGGGAGCTAGAAAAGAACCAAAAGCGCTAGCATGAGAGCTAGAGAAAAAAACAGAAACACTTGCACGAGGCACAAAAGGCAAAACAATAAATACTAGCCTGAGAGGTATTAGCGCGAAAGCTAACGAGTAGAATTATGAAATCTTTACTGTTGCGAAACACGAACTGGGTGTAGCACAAACTAGGATGCGAGAGTGAATGAACAGAAAAGGCAGGCTTAAATAAGGGTGGTGATTAAAAAAACAGGTGTGCGTCTGGAAACCACGGCAGGTGAAAATAATACATTACTATGGAAACAGACTAAACAAGGAACTAAGGCAAACATTGGTAGACTATAATACAAAAAAAGAACAAAACAAGAATATGAAATGATCCGGGCAGCGGATCATAACAGAACAGACTTCCTGAGACACAAAGTTGAAAATAGTGCAATGAATTAAGTTGGAAAAATACTATATTTTGCAGACTATAGAGCAAACCGGGATATAAGCCACACCCACTAAATTTTAGAATGAAAAAATATGTATATATATATATATATATATATATATATATATATATATATATATTTACGTTGTGAAACAAGTTATCTACACCGTAAGATTGTGTAAATGTTTATTTACATACCTTAATCGTTTCCAAACTGTGTCTGTAACACAGCAGTAAAACGGCGTTCAATCAAAACAGAAGTCATCGTCATGGACCCTCTAGCTTTCGCAGCAAGCTCTCCAATCGGCTAAACAGATTCAATAACTCCACGGTGACGTTTTGGTGAATTTACTGAGGAATTTTGTGAAACTGAAAGAAGACAAAAATAATGCCAATAAAAGTTAATATCAGAAATAAAGACACTCCTAAATGTGTTAGCATATTAGCTCATGCCAATGACGATAGCATCATTATATTACGATTGCTCGTGCAAATATGCATGAAAACACTCCTAAAGACATCACACATGTTACGGTTTAGTAAGTATAAACAGTTTTAGTTATATTGTAAAACTTACAAACTTTGTTCGGAGTGATGGATGAAGCATCCAAAGGAGTCGAAATGCTTTACACGGCTGGAAGACGAACACAGCACCCAGGTTGAAAAAGAAAGAAGCACTACCTGTAAATGTAAAGACTCCTGCAGTGAACAAACTCATCCACAAGATGGCGCTAGAGTACAAACAATAAAACACTTTCTCAGGGTCCTTGCTTTTTTTTAAACTATTTTTATTACGGCTGTTATTGGGGGACAATCCTTGAATTAACCCCACCGTCTTGTAAGCCGCGGGGTTCAAAGTGTAAGAAAATAGTAGCTGAAAGCCGGGCCAATGTTGAAACTGACTGTCTTTTTTTTTTTTGGTCTGTTTTTCTTTTTTTTTGTCTCTGTAGAAGTCGGGTACTTGCGATCCCACTGATACATATGCCAGATGCCAGTTGCGCAGACTTGACAAAGGTTTTAACTTGCAAGATGGCGGCGCCCGGACGGGCTGCGACACTGCGGTGCTCTTGCTAAAGATGGAACATTTGGCGGAAATGCCGGACAGTTCTACAGACTTCATGGCTGGCTCGCATCGTGGTCACTCCGTGATCACGTACGACCGCCAGACACTTCTGGATATGGACATATCGGGCCGTTTTGGACTGATAGACGCGGGCGTGCTAAACATGCTAACTAGCATGGGAATACGTCGGCGGCTACATCCAGCGGCCTGTGAAGCAGCGGAGTCTAGTAGCAGCGGGGGCCGTCTACGGAGCAGACGCCAGCGGTGTGATCGGAAACGCGGATGCCGAGCGGGGCTTAAAACAAAGCAGAAGGCTAATCCCCACAGAACACCACTTCCCTCCATCCTGAAGACGGATTTAGATGAAAGATGCGAGACTACTGGTCTGGGTAAGGAGTCTGTTAAATTAGAACAAGTTTTTTCTCCTTTGAGTGTTTCAGAGTTGGACATGTGTTTTACCGAGGTGGCTAACTATGATGCGTGCAGTTTATCAAAGCAACAAACAAACAATCGAAAAATCCCCGTTACTGAGGTGGCTAACCATGATGCGTGCAGTTTATCAAAGCAACAAACAAACAATCGGAAAATCCCCATTACTGAGGTGGCTAACCATGATGCGTGCAGTTTATCAAAGCAACAAACAAACAATCGGAAAATCCCCATTACTGAGGTGGCTAACCATGATGCGTGCAGTTTATCAAAGCAACAATCAAACAATCGGAACATTCCCGTCGTATCAATTCCTAGATATGGTCATAATTATACTGAACGCACTGGGCATAATAAACACAACACTATTAATATTGCTACTATGGATAATTTGATCAACAATTCCCTAAAACAGCCCACTACCTATAATATAGGTTTTTTAAACATAAGATCATTGTCTCCCAAAACGTTGTTAGTTAATGATATTATCAGAGACAACAATCTTAACGTCATCGGTCTCAGTGAAACCTGGCTTAAACCAAATGACTTTTTTGCGCTAAATGAGGCATGTCCTCCTAACTTTACACATGCGCATATTGCCCGTCCGCTTAAAAGGGGTGGGGGGGTCGCACTAATATACAACGAAAACTTTAACCTTAGTCCTAACATAAATAATAAATATAAATCGTTTGAGGTGCTTACTATGAGGTCTGTCACACCGCTGCCTCTACACCTGGCTGTTATCTACCGCCCCCCAGGGCCCTATTCGGACTTTATCAATGAATTCTCAGAGTTCGTTGCTGATCTAGTGACACACGCCGATAATATAATCATAATGGGGGACTTTAATATCCATATGAATACCCCATCGGACCCACCGTGCGTAGCGCTCCAGACTATAATTGATAGCTGTGGTCTCACACAAATAATAAATGAACCCACGCATCGCAACGGTAATACGATAGACCTAGTGCTTGTCAGGGGTATCACCGCTTCCAAAGTTACAATACTCCCGTATACTAAAGTATTGTCCGATCATTACCTTATAAAATTCGAGGTTCAGACGCATGTTCGTCAAACTAATAATAACAATAACTGCTATAGCAGCCGCAACATTAATACGGCCACAACGACAACTCTTGCTGACCTACTGCCCTCGGTAATGGCACCATTCCCAAAATATGTGGGCTCTATTGATAACCTCACTAACAACTTTAACGACGCCCTGCGCGAAACCATTGATAACATAGCACCGCTAAAGTTAAAAAAGGCTCCAAAAAAGCGCACCCCGTGGTTTACAGAAGAAACTAGAGCTCAGAAATTACTATGCAGAAAGCTGGAACGCAAATGGCGCACGACTAAACTTGAGGTGCACCATCAAGCATGGAGTGATGGTTTAATAACTTATAAACGCATGCTTACCTTAGCTAAAGCTAATTATTACTCAAATCTCATCCACCGTAATAAAAACGATCCTAAATTTTTGTTTAGTACGGTAGCATCGCTAACCCAACAAGGGACTCCTTCCAGTAGCTCCACCCACTCAGCTGATGACTTTATGCAATTCTTTAGTAAGAAAATTGAAGTCATTAGAAAGGAGATTAAAGACAATGCGTCCCAGCTACAACGGGGTTCTATTAACACTGACACGATTGTATATACGGCGGATACTGCCCTCCAAAATAGTTTCTCTCGTTTTGAGGAAATAACATTAGAGGAATTGTTACAACGTGTAAATGGAATAAAACAAACAACATGTTTACTTGACCCTCTTCCTGGGAAACTGATCAAGGAGCTCTTTGTATTATTAAGTCCATCAGTGCTAAATATTATAAACTTATCACTTTCCTCGGGCACTGTTCCCCTAGCATTCAAAAAAGCGGTTATTCATCCTCTTCTTAAAAGACCTAACCTCGATCCTGACCTCATGGTAAACTACCGACCGGTGTCTCACCTTCCCTTTATTTCAAAAATCCTCGAAAAAATTGTTGCGGAGCAGTTAAATGAACACTTAGCGTCTAACAATCTATGTGAAACCTTTCAATCCGGTTTCAGGGCAAATCACTCGACGGAGACAGCCCTCGCAAAAATGACTAATGATCTATTGCTAACGATGGATTCTGATGCGTCATCTATGTTGCTGCTCCTCGATCTTAGTGCTGCTTTCGATACTGTCGATCATAATATTTTATTAGAACGTATCAAAACACGAATTGGTATGTCAGACTTAGCCCTGTCTTGGTTTGACTCTTATCTTACTGATAGGATGCAGTGTGTCTCCCATAACAATGTGACCTCGGACTACGTTAAGGTAACGTGTGGAGTTCCCCAGGGTTCGGTCCTTGGCCCTGCACTCTTCAGCATCTACATGCTGCCGCTAGGTGACATCATACGCAAATACGGTGTTAGCTTTCACTGTTATGCTGATGACACCCAACTCTACATGCCCCTAAAGCTGACCAACATGCCGGATTGTAGTCAGCTGGAGGCGCGTCTTAATGAAATTAAACAATGGATGTCCGCTAACTTTTTGCAACTCAACGCCAAAAAAACGGAAATGCTGATTATCGGTCCTGCTAGACACCGAACTCTATTTAATAATACAACTCTAACATTTGACAACCAAACAATTAAACAAGGCGACACGGTAAAGAATCCGGGTATTATCTTCGACACAACTCTCTCCTTTGAGGCACACATTAAAAGCGTTACTAAAACGGCCTTCTTTCATCTCCGCAATATCGCTAAAATTCGCTCCATTTTGTCCACTAAAGACGCTGAGATCATTATCCATGCGTTTGTTACGTCTCGCCTCGACTACTGTAACGTATTATTTTCGGGTCTCCCCATGTCTAGCATTAAAAGATTACAGTTGGTACAAAATGCGGCTGCTAGACTTTTGACAAGAACAAGAAAGTGTGATCACATTACGCCTGTACTGGCTCACCTGCACTGGCTTCCTGTGCACTTAAGATGTGACTTTAAGGTTTTACTACCTACGTATAAAATACTACACGATCTAGCTCCATCCTATCTTGCCGATTGTATTGTACCATATGTCCCGGCAAGAAATCTGCGTTCAAAGGACTCCGGCTTATTAGTGATCCCCAAAGCCCAAAAAAAGTCTGCGGGCTGTAGAGCTTTTTCATTTCGGGCTCCAGTACTCTGGAATGCCCTCCCGGTAACAGTTCGAGATGCTACCTCAGTAGAAGCATTTAAGTCTCACCTTAAAACTCATTTGTATACTCTAGCCTTTAAATAGACTCCCTTTTTAGACCAGTTGATCTGCCGTTTCTTTTCTTTTTCTTCTATGTCCCACTCTCCTTTGTGGAGGGAGTCCGGTCCGATCCGGTGGCCATGTACTGCTCGCCTGTGTATCGGCTGGGGACATCTCTGCGCTGCTGATCAGCCTCCGCTTGGGATGGTTTCCTGCTGGCTCCGCTGTGAACGGGACTCTCGCTGCTGTGTTGGATCCGCTTTGGACTGGACTCTCGCGACTGTGTTGGATCCATTATGGATTGATCTTACACAGTATCATGTTTTCATATGTTCTCATAGTCATCAGTATCATCAGTATCACAGTATCATGTTCTCATAGTCATCATTGTCACCGACGTCCCACTGGGTGTGAGTTTTCCTTGCCCGAGGATGTCGTAGTGGTTTGTGCAGCCCTTTGAGACACTAGTGATTTAGGGCTATATAAGTAAACATTGATTGATTGATTGATTGATTAATGAATGTTTTTTCACGAGCTTTTCAGACAGAAACGTTCCTTCCGGACTTTGCAGTCTCTCCAATACTCCTCCTCCTGCACTCCGCCGGTCACTGTTAAAGACAACAGATGATTAGATTAACACGTACCACCTGTGAAATCTAATCACCTACCAGCTGCGTCTCGCCGTCAACATATGCCCCGCCCCTATTCGATGGTGGACGTCCTCAGCACTATAGACTGCGGCGATGACATTTGCTCATGCAGGCGCGCTGGCCACATCTCCCTCCCCAGTCTCCTTAGACAAAACTTTTCGTTTCTTTGGTTGTTTTGGTGTTTCGGCCAAGATAGCAGTAATGGCACGTGGGCGTATTTCTTCTTCTTTTTGTTTTCTGCCGGCACATAAGTGTTCTCATCAACTTAAGTCTTTTTATCGAATGGGAAAAGGGGGAATGACGTATGCCCGTATAGCATATTTGTAGTGTTTTGTGTGGTATGCCCTGCATCAGCAAAGGTCACCGCGTCTGTCTATGGTACTGAGGACGTATGCCCGTAAAGCATATTTGTAGCTTTTTGTGTGGTAGGGTTCCTGCCACCCTGTCCAATATTGCTAAATGTCACAAACCCCCTCCGGCCACAACATAGGTGTCATTCCACTACAAACCCCGTTTCCATATGAGTTGAAAAATTGTGTTAGATGTAAATATAAACGGAATACAATGATTTGCAAATCTTTTAAAAACCCATATTCAGTTGAATATGCTACAAAGACAACATATTTGATGTTCAAACATTTTTTGGAACATCATATACTGCCATCTAAGCGCCGTCTTTTTCATGGACGCCCCTGCTTATTTCAGCAAGACAATGCCAAGCCACATTCAGCACGTGTTACAACAGCGTGGCTTCGTATAAAAAGAGTGGGGTACTTTCCTGGCCCGCCTGGAGTCCAGAACTGTCTCCCATCGAAAACGTGTGGCGCATTATGAAACGTAAAATACGACAGCGGAGGCCCCGGACTGTTGAACGACTGAAGCTCTACATCATGGGTGTCAAACACTGGCCCGCGGGCCAAATTTGGCCCACCGTTTAATTTAATTTGGCCCTTGAGCCAATATCAAATTAACATTAGAGCTGACCCGCCGATAACACCACATTCACCGCTAATACTCATACTTGCCAACCGTCCCGATTTTCCCGGGAGACTCCCGAAGTTTAGTGCCCTTCCCGAAAATCTCCCTAGGCAACCATTCTCCCGATTTCCACCCGGACAACAGTTGGGGAGCGTGCCTTAAAGGCACTGTCCTCTACAACATGCCGTCACGTCCTCTTTTCCTCCATATAAACAGCGTGCTGGCCAAGTCACATAATATATGCGGCTTTCACACACACATACTTGGTCAACAGCCATACAGGTCACACTGAGGGTGGCCGTATAAACAACTTTAACATTGTTACAAATATGCGCCACACAGTGAACCCACACCAAACAAGAATGACAAAACACATTTCGGGAGAACACCCGCACCGTAACACAACATAAACACAACAGAACAAATACTCTTCCGGAATGCTACAATATACACCCCCCGCTACCACCAAACCCCGCCCACCTAATTTTTATTTTATTTTCGAATTTATTAGCCTGCGGAAAAAGTTAATGCTGATATTTACCTCAGAAGACTGCAAATAGAAAGGAGGCATTCATTTTTTAAATTACGTTTTATTTGATATACCACTGATGTATTTTTGTTTGTTTTTCGAAAGTTGATTTTGCACTATTACGTTATATAAGCTCTGCCTGTTCCATGGGAGGAAGCCCGAGTACCCGGAGGGAAATCACGCAGTCATGGGGAGAACATACAAACTCCACGCAGAAAGATCCTGAGATTGAACCCAGGATTACTCAGGACCTTCGTATTGTGAGGCAGATGCACTAACACCTGTTCCACCGTGCCGACCTATTTAAGCCTTGCTTGTTCAATATTCATTGCAAAACTTGTTTGGGTCCCTATTAAAAGGTTAATTTGTTCAACCCTTGGCCCGCGGCTTTGTTCAGTTTAAAATTTTTGCCCACTCTGTATTTGAGTTTGACACCTCTGCTCTACATAAAACAAGAATGGGAAATAATTCCACTTTCAAAGCTTCAACAATTAGTTTCCTCAGTTCCCAAACGTTTATTGAGTGTTGTTAAAAGAAATGGTGATGTAACACAGTGGTGAACATGCCCTTTCCCAACTACTTTGGCACGCGTTTTAGCCATGAAATTCTAAGTTAATTATTATTTGCAAAAAAAATAAAAATAAAGTTTATGAGTTTCAACATCAAATATCTTGTCTTTGTGGTGTATTCAATTGAATATGGGTTGTAAAAGATTTGCAAATCATTGTATTCCGTTTATATTTACATCTAATACAATTTCCCAACTCATATGAAAACGGGGTTTGTAGTTGCAAGACCATGTATTATCCCAAAGGTTATGGAAACATTTTATTTCGGTCGAAAAGTTTCTTAGTGCTGCGTTAATAATGTTTCAAAAACAGTCAAGCTTGTCCCCTATTGATCGTAGTTTAATGAGTGACAGAAGGAGATAGTGGATACAATTTACAGAAGATGACTCTTAGTGACCCGTTATTGCCTCCGTATGGTATCGAGTTCCATGGAGAGATAAATAGCACATTAAATGCAAAACATTTCAGCTCACACTTTAGGCTGTCATCCTCGTAGATACTCCAAGTGAGAAGGAAAGTCCTTTGCAAAGACAAATCTGACATTTCGTGTCATTTCTTGAGTTGTCAGCGTTACCTGGAGGGGGTTCCTGCCCAGGCAGGTGTAGGAGTACCGACTCTGTCATTGTCTACTTATGTTCTTCTTGTCAAGAGGTGTTTGATAAATGCGTCTGTTGGGTCACACGCGGCGCGGGGGACGGAGGGAGGTCGCCGGAGTGTCGCGCCCGCTGTGAAAGCACACATCACGGACACTTCTAGCTCCCCCAGCCAACACATCAGCTCTGTCCAAGTCAATAATGTCCTCGAGTGTTGGACTGACCCGGTGCAAGATGAAGTGACTTTGATCCAATTCAGAAGGTGATTGCAGCTTGGAAATATGCAGATATATTCCCACGCCTTGGGATGTTGTCAGTGAGACTTGCCAAGACAAAAGGAAGGATGCTAAAAGTTGCAGAGGATAGTGGAATATACCGTATTTTTCGGAGTATAAGTCGCTCCGGAGTATACGTCGCACCGGCCGAAAATGCATGATAAAGAAGGAAAAAAAAAACATATATAAGTCGCATCGGAGTATAAGTCGCATTTTTTGGGGAAATTTATTTGATAAAACCCAACACCAAGAATAGACATCCATCCATCCATCCATTTTCTACCGCTTATTCCCTTTCGGGGTCGCGGGGGGCGCTGGCGCCTATCTCAGATACAATCGGGCGGAAGGCGGGGTACATCCTGGACAAGTCGCTACCTCATCGCAGGGCCAACACAGACAGACAAACAACATTCACACTCACATTCACACACTAGGGCCAATTTTAGTGTTGCCAATCAACCTATCCCCAGGTGCATGTCTTTGGAAGTGGGAGGAAGCCGGAGTACCCGGAGGGAACCCACGCATTCACGGGGAGAACATGCAAACTCCACACAGAAAGATCCCGAGCCTGGATTCGAACCCAGGACTGCAGGACCTTCGTATTGTGAGGCAGACGCACTAACCCCTCTTCCACCGTGAAGCCAAGAATAGACATTTGAAAGGGCAATTTAAAATAAATAAAGAATAGTGAACAACAGGCTGAATAAGTGTACGTTATATGACACATAAATAACCAACTGATAAGGTGCCTGGTATGTTAATGTAACATATTATGGTAAGAGTCATTCAAATAACTATAACATGTAAGACTACAACATTTTATTTATTTATTTATTTTTTTTCCCCAAAATGGCGCTGCTATAGTGGCTGCTGTTGGCAGGAGCTCTGTGCTCTTGTGTCATCCTTTTGTGTTTCCCTCCTGTTTTCATGTGTTTTTATATTTTCTTGCCTTTTGGTCCGGGACCCTTTGGGACTGTGTGACAAGGGTTGGCACTTTCGTGACCTCTGTGGTGAGTTTTTTTGTGGACTTCTGGATCTGCCTCCCGGGAGCCTTTTTGCCATGGACACCAGCTGCAGGGTCTCTGCCACACCAGAGTCGGTTTGGAGGGACTGGAGGAGATGCGGATGAGTGGACAGGGCTGCGGAGCTAGCACTGAGCGCTGGAACGGAGAGGCTTCGCGGTGTCTTGGCTGGGTGAGCAGGTGTCGGACACCTCAATCACCTTGGACGTATCCTCGCTCATCCATGCGGACTGGACACTGGCCGAGAGTGGAGTCGGCTGTCTTGGTTGCTTTGTTGGGTCTGCTCCTGTCTCTGGCCATGCTCCCTCCACCCCAGCGGACGATGGCGTGGAACACCGCAGTTGATATGTTTCTTTTACTTGTTATTCATAGCTGTATGTAGAAGTGTCTGGTCGTATCTGCTGCTTTAATGTCTTTAATGTCCTCTGTGTTCTTTGATGTTTGATGTTTCCCATATGTAAGAGGGATGTGTTCTATGGCTATGAGTTGTTTTTTTTCCTTTGGCCTCAGTCTGCACCCCCTCTCCAGGTCCCAGGCTAAGACTGATTTTTTTTTCACTCCTAATCGCTAAATCAGATGAAATCTTATACGTCTAGTCTCTTACGTGAATGAGCTAAATCAGGGGTGTCAAACTCAAATACAGAGTGGGCCAAAATTTAAAACTGAACAAAGCCGCGGGCCGAGGTTGAACAAATTAACCTTTTAAAAGGGACCCAAACAAGTTTTGCATTGAACATTGAACAAGCAAGGCTTATATACAGTAACTTTATAGTGACATGCAAAATTGAGTTTCAAAAAATCCATCCATCCATCCATTTTCTACCGCTTATTCCCTTTTGGGGGTTTCAAAAATTAAAAAATTAAAAATATCAATGGCATATCAAATAAAATTTAAATACAAATTTAATGCAAATTTAATGTCCCCAACCACCGGGCCGCGGGGACCACTGTCTTACGTGAATGAGCTAAATCAGGGGTGTCAAACTCAAATACAGAGTGGGCCAACATTTAAAACTGAACAAAGCCACGGGCCAAGGTTGAACAAATTAACCTTTTAATAGGGACCCAAACAAGTTTTGCATTGAACATTGAACAAGCAAGGCTTATATACAGTAACTTTATAGTGACATGCAAAATTGAGTTTCAAATAATAATAATAATAATTAAAAAATATCAATAGCATATCAAATAGAATTCAAATACAAATTGAATGCCTCTTTTCTATTTGCAGCCCTCTGAGGTAAATATCAAAATATATTGTAGCGTCCCAAAAGAGTTAGTGCTGCAAGGGATTCTGGGTATTTGTTCTCATATGTTTATGTTATGTTACAGTGCAGATGTTCTGCCGAAATGTGTTTGTCATTCTTGTTTGGTGTAAGTTCACAGTGTGGCGCATATTTGTAACAGTGTTAAAGTTGTTTATACGGCCACCCTCAGTGTGACCTGTATGGCTGTTGAACAAGTATGCCTTGCATTCACTTATGTGTGTGTAATAGCCGCATATATTATGCGATTGGGCCTGCACGCTGTTTGTATGGAGGAAATGCGGACGTGACGACAGGTTATAGAGGACGCTAAAGGCAGTGCCTTTAAGGCACGCCCTCAATATTGTTGTCTGGGTGGAAATCGGCAGAATGCTTGCCCCGGGAGATTTTCGGGAGGGGCACTGAACTTCGGGAGGATTGGTAAGTGTGAGAAATTGCGGTGTTACAGCGGCACCGCTGCTGTGTAATAACGGCGGGCCAGCTGTAATGTTAATTTGATATTGCCTCAAGGGCCAAATTAAATTACATGGCGGGCCAAATATGGCCCGCGGGCCAGAGTTTGACAATAATGAGCTAAATAATATTATTTTATATTTTACGGTAATGTGTTAATAATTTCACACATAAGTCGCTCCTGAGTATAAGTCGCACCCCCGGCCGGCCTAAAATGAAGTAGTTGAAGTATAGTAATGTGTGAACCTCCACCAGATCCTATCGCAAAATAGTTTAATAATCCTAAACTCAATTGTTCCTTATCCCATTTCTGACATTTTGTGAGCGATTCAACAAAATCGGTTCATTGTCCTATACTAATCTATACATGCCAACCCGCCTGATTTTCCCGAGAGACTCCCGAATTTCAGTGCCCCTCCCGAACTTCTCTCAATTTCCACCCGGACAACAATATTGGGGGCGCGGCTTAAAGGCACTGCCTTTAGCATCCTCTCTCACCCGAAAAGGAGACTATTATATATGTCTCCGTTAGCCCTAGGTTTATCAATAACCCATAAAGTAGACAGGCACGGAGCTATTTCTCAGCATGTGTTTATTCCAGCCGGCACGTTAATACCCTGACACACAACATCCGGATTCCCATCATGCATTGCTTCAAAACTACGGCAAGTAGTAATGGTCAAAAACATAACAGAGACGAAGCAGAAGAACGAAGAATAGACATGGCGACGACGAATGAGAAGAAGAAGTACTCTTACAAGTTCCAAATTGATTGGAAAAAAATAATTTCAGTTCATCCAGGACAGCTCGAACGGGAAAGGGGTATGCTGCCTGCAAATATTGTAGATCAGACTTTTCCATTGAACACGGTGGCCAAACGGATACAGCCATGGACTACAGGGAGGAGGTGAAACATCTGGATGACCGGTGCAAAAACCAAGAACCTGGTCCCGAACGTCGACAAGACCCAGGAGATCGTCGTCGACTTCAGGAAGCACCAGTCCAGCCACACCCCACTCTTCATCAAGGGCACAGCAGTGGAGATCGTAAGCATCACCAAGTTCCTGGGGGTGCAGATAACTGACAATATGAACTGGTCCCTGAGCTCTTGTAAAAAGAGCTCAGCAGCGCATGCACATTTTGCGTCTGATGAAAAAAGCACAGCCCCCTCCCTCCATTCTCACCACATTCTACAGAGGTACTATCGAAAGCCTACTGACCAACAGCATCCGTCTGGACTGGAGCCTGCAGTGCCTCAGACTGAAAGTCTCTGCAGAGAGTGGTGAGGACGCCCGAAAAGATCATCAGGACTCCATTTACTCCTATCCAGGAAAAGGCAAAAAGCCACTGCCTGACCGGGGCTCGGAAAATCTGCAGAGACTCCTCCCACCCCCACCAAGGACTATTTCCACTGCTGGACTCTAGAAAGAGGTTCCGCAGCCTCCGTAGCGGAACCTCCACACACACACACACACACACACACACACACAATCACAAATATAGCCTATACCGGTACGAATATATACATATACATATGTATACAAACATACATACATACATATACTTATTAATATAATGAATATAATTAATTTAATTGGATATTAAGAGTATGTGAAAGTTTGACTAATACTTTGTTTACTTCCGTAACAACCTTCTTAAAGTTTTGTAATCAATCAGCAATACCAAGCAGTTAAAATGCACCAAACATGTGTGGAGAGAGTGTTTTGCATTTTCCCATCATGCATTGTAATGGCTTCAATTGGGTGTAATTTTGAATTATGTGTTGTGATTGGACATTTTTTTTTTTTTTATAGCATCCGCATAGTTCGGTGAGCAGGTTGTGTTATGTGTGAATATGTGCATTGACTTGTTTGGTTGGTTGCAGTTGGTGCCATGACTAGGGAAGGTTATGTGGATTGGGGCAAGTAAATCCTGTGCATGTCACGCATGTAAGTTATGTTTTGGTCATGCTATGTTTAGTTTTTGGACATTCAGTCACGTTTTTCACTTCCTGGTTTTGTTTGTTTCCATGCCAACGCATTAATTCCCACCTTGTCATGCCCCTGCCCTCAGTCCCACACCTGTTCCTGATTATCACAGCCAGTTTTTAAGTAATTTTCTTTCTGTTCATCATTTTGGGATCTTCATACTCGCACGCACCCTACCCATGCTGTTCCAACCTTCACACCCTCGTCCACAGTTCCATGCCATGTAAGTTTGTGTATTTATGCCACAGTGCTAGTTTGGTTTTCTTTGTATATAGTCATGCCATTGTGCTGTTTTTGTTCTAAGTTTTAGTATGAATTATTATCCGCCATCGAGCGCGCTTTTTGTTTTGCCTTATTTATTGTATTTTGAGTATAAATAAAAAACATGTACCTAAATTCACGCCTGGCTCGTCCTGTAATCCCGCTGCGTCGAAGGAGCACACACCATCCATGTCCAAGCCTGACAGTGCACACTTAAATTCAACGCTTTACTCACGCTGTCCACAAAATAGTATCAAATTTACAACGATTAGGCGATCAGAAATTCAAAATGAAGCTATTGGCACCCGGCGAGCCAGATTCATTATAAAACCTATGACATCTGGCGGGCCCAACTGAAAATGCCGGCCGTGCTAAGCAATTCATGTAGGAAAATAAATAGCAATGTTTTTTATTGCAGAAGGATTTTCTTAAAACGATGACTCGCATGAGAGCAAACGCTCGAAGAGATATTGAGCGGATTTTTATTACATTCGAGACTAACCCCTCGAAGGGGGGTTTCGCCTTGTGCACACTCACCTAATAAAACAATTCCAAGTCTTTTAAACGCGCCGTACCTTTAAGGTAAGAGTTAATCTCCGCTAAATCGTCCAAGTCTTGAAAAAGCCAGCAAAGCATAAGAAGCTCCTTTCACATCCATACCAGGAATGCAACTTTGAAGCGGCCGCGGGGAGATTAGAGAAAATGACTTAAGACGGGGAGAGTGCGGTATTAGCCAAAGCTGACGTCGGCAGCTGTCACACCTTGCAAGTACTGAAAAGGCCATGAAAACGTTAACGTGTACAATCATTACTAACAGCTGTATGTTTCTAAGGCGCCAATTAAAGGGTTACCATTTATCAGTCACGGTAGAGCATTTAGACGTGTCTTATATATATTTTTTTCCGTTCTTGGTAATGATGATTTATTGTGCATGTGTGTGTGTGTGTGTGAGTGTGTGTTTGTGGCGAAAGGACCGTTGTGTTGATTGAGTTGCATCCAGCGGGGGTGCTGCGGTTGCAAAACAGCCTCCAGTATTAGCATGTATAAACAGGCTTATAAAAAGGAGCACTATTTGGCGGTTCATTTTCATCCTCTTAACAGTAAACAAGGCGGAACAGGCCCCGACATTGGCAAATAAATGGAGACCCAACACACGCAAATTCACCCGAAGTCAGGGCGCTTGACTTAGGGTCAATCCTGTTTAAATTGCACTGGTCCCCGGGCGTTTCATTTATTTGTATTTTTTGTTTGCCAAGCTTGTATTCTTAAATCCCGACATGGCGGAGAAAATGCTCGCTTGTGTCGCACGGGGCATGGCGAGTTGTGTGAGTCCGTGTGTGCGTGTGGAAGTGCACCGCAGATTGGGAGTCAGACACACAAAGACTTTTAGCACAGCGGGGCCCCGGGATATTGACGACATTGTTCAGACAAAAAGCCAGTGGGTGCAAAATACACAATGTGAGGCCAATGGAGGATTTTTGAAAACACCTGCGCCAAAAATGTAATTTGGCCTAAACCACTCCAGAGCTTACTCACTGATAAAAAAAATAAAAAAAAGAATCAAACCCAGGATGGAACAGGAAAACTAGGTGTTCAAAAAAGAACCACATATATGGTGAGCCTGGAAGATATTAATGCATTTTATTTGCATATTGCTTTTTAAAAGGGTCTTAATATGCCACATTTCTTACCTTAATGGTACCTGTGTGTGTGTGTGTATATATATATGTATATATATATATATATATTGAATTGAAGTATTTATTTAAAACCTGCACAATACAACAACAGATTGTACAACACATGTTTACATCTTGGCAGAGATATGTGTGCTAGGCTAGAAAAGGAGTTGGATAAAGCAGATGCTTATAATATCCCAACCCCTCTCACTCATTCCACATTTAATGTAAACAATATAATACAAGAAAAAGCACAAAAGCACCTTGAGGATTCTAGCGGGAACTCTCATTCAACCCTTCTTCGATTACGCTTGCATCTCCTGTTACCACATCACCTCCAAAACCCTCAAATCTAGACTCCAAACATCCCAGAATAAGCTAGTCCGGTTACTTTTAGACCTCCACCCCAGATCACACCTCAATCCGACCCACTTCTCCAAAGTGGGCTGGCTCAGGGTGGAGGACAGAGTAAAACAACTTGCATTGAGCCTAGTCTATAAAATCCGCTACACCTCCTTGATACCGAAGTACATGTCGAACTACTTCCTTAACGTAATTGACCGCAATAACCACAACACCAGGGGGAGCTCCACAAACCACGTTAAACCCAGATTCGATCTAAAAAAGGTCTTAATTCATTCTCTTTCTATGCCACATCAATGTGGAATGCACTCCCAACAGGTGTAAAAGTAAGTGCATCTCTATCCTCCTTCAAAACCGCTCTAAAACAACACCTCCAGGCAACTTCAACACTTTACTAATACCCTCCTCCATTCACATCCCATCTCCCTGGATTATAAACAACCTAATGTAAATAATCAAATGTACTTCTAATGTTTATACTTGTTCTTATGCTATCTGAACTCACTATATTCTCTGCTGGCTGTACATATCCTACTAAGTAAGACCTACACTGTTTCAATGTCCACATTTCTCTGTTGATGCAATTGTTGATGACTGAAGTACTGATATCAACCAAAGCTCCTCACCCCACCCCCCGGATTGTAAATAATGTAAATAATTCAATGTACATACAATGATGATTAACCTGTCTGGTGACTGTATTATGCTGATAGTATATATTTGTACCATGAATTGATTAACGTGGACCCCGACTTAAACAAGTTGAAAAACTTATTCGGGTGTTACCATTTAGTGGTCAATTGTACGGAATATGTACTGAAGTGTGAAATCTACTAATAAAAGTATCAATCAATCAATCAAAAGACCAATACCACATTAACAAAAATAAGAAAAACTCCTGTACACTAACAATACAATAGTACCACTACTAGTATGAGACAAGACAAGACGAGACAAAATACAGTATGGACAATAAACAGCGCAGGTCAAAAGTTTAGACACACAGTCTCATTCAGTGTTTTTTTTTTTTTTTTTTCCTGACTATTTACATTGTAGATTGTCACTAAAGGCATCAAAACTATGAATGAATACATGTATAGTTATATACTTCACAAAAAAAGGGGAAATAACTGAAAACATGTTTTATATTCTAGTTTCTTTAAAATAGCCACCCTTTGCTGTGATTACTGTTTTGCACACTCATGGCATTCTCTCGATGAGCTTCAAGAGGTAGTCACCTGAAACTGTTTTCCCTTCAAAGGTGTGCTTGAAGCTCATCGAGAGAATGCCAAGAACGTACAAAGCAGTAATCAGAGCAAAGGGTGGTTATTTTGAAGAAACTAGAATACAAAACGTGTTTTCAGTTATTTCCCCTTTTTTTGTGAAGTATATAACTATACATGTATTCATTCATAGTTTTGATGCCTTCAGTGACAATCTACAATGTAAATAGTCATGAAAATAAAGAAAACAGATTGAATGAGAAGGTGTGTCCAAAAATAAAAATGGAATTAAATAGTCATATACAGTAAATAACTTTGCCTTTGATTTGACTTATATTACCGTGAAATAACATAAATCGTAGTTACAGTGCAGGTGTCTGTCCTTGTAGATTTCGATACACCTAAAAATGTAAAAACATTTTTGGAGTATTTTCTTCCAGTACTGTAAAATAGTCGTTTTATTCTATTTTTCATACACAGTGGTGCCTCAGGATTCGAGTGCCACAGCTTACCATTTTTTGGGGGATGCAACCTGTCTCTCTGCTAATTGTTATGGGTTACATGTAACAGAGCCTCCCCACCATAAGATGGCATAAGAGCCAACCCAAACATCGGGTCTGGAAGTCGATTATATTCCTTGAATTTAAAATATACATATAAAAGTAGTTTGAGCAAAGCATTGCTGGTCTGCACAAAACTGAAACCAAGTCAGTCAAAAACTCCAGCAAAGAATGTTCAAATAATACCTAAACGGCGGACATTTATCCATGAAAATACGGAGAAGCTGCTGACAAAAAAGCGGCTCGAAAGAAATATCGTAGGAGTCCGATCTCCAAAATAGATGCTGCACATTATTATTACGTTACACCATAAAACTACTGTATTGTCTTGTATTGTTTTTCATAGTTAAAAAGTTTGTTTTTCATGTTGAAATTGTGGTGTTTTATGGGGGTAAACACTAATTAAAGTATTTTCATTAATTTCAACGGGCGAGGCTGTTTTTTTGCAAGGGACGAGCTGTGTCATAGAACCAATTAAAGCTGATCTCAAGGTACCACTGTACAAATTACTTCTGCCCAAACACAGAGGCACTCTGGATGAAAAACCGGGTGCTTTGTGTCTTAACTGCTGCTTTTTATGTTTGGTATTTCTGTATTATAGTGTGTGCACCGTGGCATAAAACCATCGTCATTTGTACTTAAAATATAAAATCACGGGGCTGGAAAAGGTGGTTAATGCTGAATTCTAAGCCCCTGACGACCCAGGCAGTGACTAAGGCCATGTCTACACTAAGTCCTTTAACCACGTAAACTGTAACGCCGGTTCGGCATCGTGGTACCGGGTTCGATTCCCTCGTGGATGCGTTAAACGAAGAACACAACAAAGGTAGGATCCAAAAAAATTATTAACAAAGGGTGAGCTCCGAACAAAAAACACTGGAGCTAATAAAAAGGGAAAAAAAAGACGCTGGCGTGAAAGCTAAGAAAAATAAAGAACTAAGACTTGGCATGAAGGCATAAAAAGTAAAAACAAAGCTGATTAGCATGTGAGTTAAAGATGACTAGGTGGCTGAGCTAATGAGCTAGAGAGAAAAGCATACCTGACGTTACGTTGCGTGAAAACAAACTACTGTTACGACTGGTTGGCATAGTGATGCCAAATTCGTCCCTTCGTGGATGCGTCGACATGAACACAGCAACGGTAAGTTTAAAAGATTTATTAAACTTAACAAAAGCAGGGTATGAACAAAAACACTGGAGCTAACAGACAAAATAAACCAAGGGCGCTAGCATAAAAGCTAGGGATAGAAAACAGAAAAACTATACTTGGCACGAAGGCACACAAAAAGGAAAAACAATGAATTTGCCTTCGAGCAACATTCACAACTGTCTACTACCGTATGTATATTCTCGCTAGCTTTTAACGCTAAGCCTTTGTTTTATTCCAGCTCTCACGCTGATTAATGGTTTTTCCTTTTTGTGTGCCTTCGTGCCAAGTATGGTTTTTCTGTTTTCTATTCCTAGCTTTGATGCTAGCGCCCTTGGTTTATTTTGTCTGTTAGCGCCAGTGTTTTCGTTCATAGCCTGCTTTTGTTAAGTTTAATAAATCATTTAAACTTATCGTTGCTGTGTTCATGTCGACGCATCCACGAAGGGACAAATTTGGCATCACTATGCCAACCAGTCGTAACATAAACAAATAATTATTTAACCTAAGCCCCATTTAAGCCACACTAAACAATTGTTTAAGGTCCCCCTCCTCGGACAATTTTTTACACGGGTAAGTCAGTCCTGTATGTTTTGAATCTCCGGCACTTAGCTTTGTATGGACTCAATGATCATTTACAAAGTGAGTTCGGAGAGGAAGTGACGCCAGAAAGACCACGCACACGCAGGAAGTGACATCAGAAAGAACGCGCCACAACCAGCTTCATAAAAAAGCGGTTTCGTAACTCAGGTGCTAACCACTGGAAATATGAAATCGAGTCAACCAAGTCAACCAGACATGCCCGTTTTTCTCCTTCTTCTACATCAGGGGTAGGGAACCTATGGCTCTAGAGCCAGATGTGGCTCTTTTCATGACTGCATCTGGCTCTCAGATAAATCTGAGCTGACATTGCTTGACACGATAAGTAATTAATAATTCCACTTGTAATCACAGTGTTAAAAATAATGTTCAAAATATAAAACATCCTCATGCATTTTTAATCCATCCATCCATCCGTTTTTAACCGCACCTGTTCAAGAAGTTGCTTTAATGGTAAGAAGTTATTTATTTATTATTGGTTAGTGTGGGGCTTGCATTCCTAGATGTTCTTCAGACCACCAAGCACCGACATGAGAGCCTGTTTCAGGGCTACAATATATTTAAATTTTTCAATAAGTCTCTCAGTTTCTTTTCAGCTATTGTCTTTTTCTCTTTCGTTGTCACTCGCGCTCTGGCTCAAGCCCCAACCCAGTCTCTCCTCCTGGCTGCTGCTTATAACAGAGTGACAGGTGATTAGATAACAAGGCGCAGGTGGGCCAGCTACGCACCTGTCGCTGATTTCGAGGCCGATGCTGGCAAAACCCCGCTTCACTGAAAGCCAGCAGGCCACGCCCCCATCCACAGTTAGCTTCAGAATAACAATGTTATTTAAAGAATAAGATACCTATTATACTCTAGAAATGTTGGTCTTACTTAAAAATGCACGTGTTTAGTTGTGTTCAGTGTTAAAAAATATATTATATGGCTCTCACGGAAATACATTTTCAAATATTTGGCTTCTTGGCTCTCTTAGCGGGCTTCACGGTGGAAGGGGGGTTAGTGCGTCTGCCTCACAATACGAAATTCCTGCACTCCTGGGTTCAAATCCAAGCTCGGGATCTTTCTGTGTGGAGTTTGCATGTTCTCCCCGTGAATGCGTGGGTTCCCTCCGGGTACTCCGGCTTCCTCCCACCTCCAAAGACATGCACCTGGGGATAGGTTGATTGGCAACACTAAATTGGCCCTAGTGTGTGAATGTGAGTGTGGATGTTGTCTGTCTATCTGTGTTGGCCCTGTGATGAGGTGGCGACTTGTCCAGGGTGTACGCCGCCTTCTGCCCGATTGTAGCTGAGATAGGCGCCAGCGCCCCCCGCGACCCCGAAAGGGAATAAGCGGTAGAAAATGGATGGATGGAGGGCTCTCTTAGCCAAAAAGGTTCCCGACCCCTGTTCTACATGCTTGTGAAAATCACACATGAATACCTTAAGAGAAAGCGATTGCAGCTATTTGGGATACAACACTTCTCGGATGGCTAGAGAACTCTCCAATGTGCGAAAGACTTTGTTCATTTGTCAAGGGAGAGTCGACGAGAATGCGAGCTCCCGTGGATGTGATAAAAAAGGTAGTGTGTGCTTTGTATTACCTTAGGGAAAACTAACTATGGAAAACAGCAAATGCATTTGGATTGGCAAAGCAGACTGTGTCAGTTATTGTCCGCCATGTATGTCACAGACTCAACGTCTAGGTCCAGAGTATATGAAGTCACCAAAATCGAAAGGACAATGAAGGTGAAGGCAAAAGAGTGAGGGTTGTCCTGACCGGATATCTAGATTCTTAGTTTGGTGGGATAACCTTACTGTAAACAGGGCCTAAAATGAAACCGCTAGAAAACGTCTCCGCGAGCGATTCGACTAATTGATGGCAAACCCCTTTCAGCCGCGCAGATTTACGGCGCGACCGGTCGGAAATACGCCGCTCGTAAAGATAACGACGATCATAACAATAGACGGAATGTTATTTACGAGACATCATCGGGGGGGGAGCCCGTTTAAATGAAGACGGCGGAGACAATGCAGACAACAATGTCATAATGAGGAGTCCCGGCGTGGCTCTTTAAAAACCGGGCGGAAACAAAGACGCGGATTAAGAGCATGGATTGAAACGGTGAAGCAAAGTCAGAATACATTCTCCCAGCTCCCTCCTGTGACCTGCTCCTGGTTATTTATGATGTTGAAATTAATCTCACTTAGCACGATGGGCTCTCGAAGAGGCCCCCCCACCCCCATTTCTAAGGCGGCCGCCAAGAGAGGGATGAGAGAAAGTGAAGAGCGGAGAAAGAGAGAGAGCGCGGAGCCACTGAGGACTTATTCAAATCCTCCCTCACAGATTAGCAATCGCGCCTTGACAAGCGGCCCTGGGAGTTATTTATTACATTTTTTTTTTTTTTTTTTCTTTAAATCGAATCTGTTTCTTACCGACGTGTCAGAGACTGGGGTGGGGCTAATCCGTTTGGAATTTACAAGTGATGAGGCAGGAGACAAACTCGCAGGCGTGTCAGAGAGTTCTGAGGAGGCAGAAAGTAAAATATGCAAATGAGGTTTATGGGCTTTAGAGCAGCTGTCTGCGCTCTTGCCGCTCTCTTGGCATTGTTTGCCCTCGATAAATGGAGGTTTCTAATCACGGGGGCCCCACTGGGAGAAGAAATAACGGCTTCTGGTTATACATGACCCCTGACGGGCCTATATGTGTATGGAATTGTACGAATGTAAACACGTACTTGAGATCCAGCCCATGTCTGTTTATTTGGAATAACGCATTAAATGCCTACTGAAATCAGATTTTCCTATTTAAACGGGGATAACAGGACCATTCTGTGTGTCATACTTGATCATTTCGCGATATTGCCATTGTTTCGCTGAAAGGATTTAGTAGAGAACATCGACGATAAAGTTGGCAACTTTTGGTCGCTAATAAAAAAGACTTGCCTGTACTGGAAGTAGCAGACGATGTGCGCGTGATGTCACGGGTTGTAGGGCTCCACACATCCTCACATGGATTATAATCGTAGCCTCCTGCAGCAAGAGCTATTCGGACCGAGAATGCGTCAATTTCCCCATTATTTGAGCGAGGATAAATGATTCGTGGATGAGGAAAGTTAGAGTGAAGCACAAAAAAAAAAAGAAAAGGCGACGGCTCCAGGCGGCGGCAGTGGGACCGTTTCAGATGTAATTAGACACATTTACTAGGATAATTCTGGAAGATCCCTTATCTACTTATTGTTTTAATAGTGTTGTAGTGAGATTGTAAAGTCATACCTGAAAGTCGGAGGGCTGCAGTGAACGCCAGTGTCTCTCAGAGAAGCAGAGGAGCCAAGATCACATCTGCCTTTTTGAACTGCAGGATGAGGTCGCATAATCCAATGAAGTCTCCGGTAAGAGCCGACTTAATATCACAATTTTCCCATTCAAAAACTTGCTGGTTGACATAGGCAAACATGTTCGCTTGACCGCTCTGTGTTAAAGCTAAAAGCAGCTGCAATCCACCGCTTTCCACCTACAGCCTTACTTCCCAACCCTCCCGTTTTTTCCGGGAGACCCCCGATATTCAGCGCCTCTCCCGAAAACCTCCCAGGACAAATTTTCTCCCGGAATTCAGGCGGAGCTGGAGGCCACACCCCCTCCAGCTCCATGCGACCTGAGTGACGTGTCGACAGTCTTTCCCACAATATAAAGAGCGAGCCTGCCCAATGACGTTATAACTGTAGAATGATCGAGGGCGAGTCCTTGGTTTCTTATGTGGGTTTATTGTTAGGCAGTTTCATTAAAGTCCTCCCAGCCCTGTAATAACACACAACAACAGCAGTCACGTTTTTCCCTCTACCGTAAAGCAGTTTGTCTGCCTAAACAGCAATGTTGTGAACTTGTGACACTCTTAAACAGGACAATACTGTCATCTACTGTACATAGAATAGAATGTAGAAAAGACAGAGACTGGAACAAAGATGGACATTTTAACCCTTAACTCAACAATGAGTAGATGAGTGTTATGTGTGTGTATGTAAATAAATGAACACTGAAATTCAAGTATTTCTTATATATATATATATATATATATATATATATATATATATATATATACATATATATATATATATATATATATATATATATATATATATATAATGCCCACAATAAACCGGTCCGTGGTGCAAAAAAAGTTGGGGACCATTGCTCTAATAGACTTAGATTGGTCAGATCTTATCTAGCTTACAAGGTCATTAGTTACAAAGCAGCCAAGTGGTCTCATTATTGACATACAGCAGCTTTAAAAAAATGGAATTTGACAACCCGTTTGTAACCTGAAGACCACCTGTGTCACCCCTCTTTGCAATAAATCAAAATATGATCATACTGTTTTAAAATTCACTGTGTTCAGTTTGCAAATGTCGCCGACAATATATTCAGGCGGAAGTGGATACATTTACTGTGGTGGAATGTTTACAAGAGAGTGAGTCCTCACATTAAAAACACTGCACGGCTTTTTCGGTTTCGTCTTCAACCATTAACTTTTTCCCTCCCCTCCAGAATAATGTGCCTTTACAAACAGAATGTGACAAGCACTGTCCGAGGGAATGAACACAGCTCCTGTTGGTGCAGCTTCCTCACTGGGACAGTTTCAGACAAAGATAAACAAAGGGTGCAAGTGAACACCAGTCACCACTGCTAACACTTTCTCGACTGTAATTGAATAAGTGGGCTTCGGTGGGGTGGAAAATCGGACAAAATAACCACAAAAAAAATCACAGTGACGCCAAATAAACGTCAAGCTGGCTAACTAACTTTACAATTGTGCGACACGCAAAGAAAATTTTGCTTCAAAATGGGCTTGCAAGCAACTCTTGTTTCTATCGTCCATCTATCTAATGTTTATTCCAAACATCACCGCTGTCATTTTGTTCTGTCTTTGTATCGTGTTCTGTTATTTGACTTCCTTAGTTCCTGGTGGCACTTCCTGTTTTGTTCCCGTTGCCACAGTCACGTATTAGTGTCACCTGCTTTGTCTTTTACGCGCACCTGCCTTGTGATCACGTTCCTGTATTTAAACCTGCCTTCTTTGTTCATTCTTTCTCGCAGTCTAATTTGCTGATCGATGCAACAGATGACGTCGCTATTCCCGCTAGTGGTAAAATACTTTTTGTTCTTGTTAGCTTTCACGCTATTCCGTTGTTTGTCCCTAGCTCACATGCTAGCGCTTTGTGTTCCTTCTAGCTCCCATGCTAGTTCTGTTTGTTTCGTCTTTCGTGCCTTGTGCAAGTGTTTTTGTTCCTAGTCTATTTTGTTGGTGTTAAATAAATCATCATTCCTACCTTCACGCTGTGTCCATATCCGACTGCTAAGCGTCACAACTGCTATGCAATTGTGGAAATTAGCCTTATAGGCTGCAAAAACTGAAATCTAAGTAAGATTAAATATCGCAAATAAGGGTGATTATTGCTTATTTTCTGTCTGATAAGATCATTCTTTTCACTAATCAGATTTTATGTTAGAGTCTTTTACTTGATTTAAGTGTTTTGGTCCTAAATGATCTCAGTAAGATATTATAGCTTGTTGCTGAGAATTTATGACCTATATTGAGTAAAATTTGCTTAAAACTAAAATATCAACTGATGAAAAGCTGTGTCATTAACACTCACATGTATAAAACTACTTTCTTAAAGTAATAATGTTAAGAATGGATGCCGTTTTCGTGACCCCAAGATGCAAGAACCGGGAGAGCGGACAGAAAATGAAGCAGTCTTGCAAACAAAGGTTCCAAACATACACTTCAAAAAGTCAGTGTTCAAAAAAGGGAATAAAAAATACAAAAATGAGGGGTATTTTATTTGAACCAATCAAAATTATCTGCCAATAGAACAAGAAAATTTGGCTTGTCAAGACTTTCCAAAATAAGTAAAATTACCTAACTTCAATGAACCCCAAAATACCTTAAAATAAGTATATTCTCACTAATAACAAGTGCACTACTTACTATATGAGTATGTATTTTCTATGGTTTCATTGAAAATAAAACAGCAAAGTCCATTTGGCTGTCATCTGTTTTAATATGAGACACAATCTCGTCAAAATCATGATATATTTTCATGCTTGAAGTAAGAAATTATTACTTTAAAAAAAGTAATTTTATACTTGTGGGTGTTGTTGACACAGCTTTGCAACAATTGATATTCTAGTTTTAAGCATGTATTACTCAATATAGGTCATAAAATCTCAGCAACAAGCTGTAATATCTTACTGAGACCATTTAGGACCAAAAACCCTTAAAACAAGTAAAAGACTCTAATATAAAATCTGATTAGTGAGAAGAATTATCTTATCAGACAAAAAATAAGCAAATATCACCCTTATTTGAGATATTTAATCTTACTTAGATTTCAGTTTTTGCATGTGTGATCGTTTAAGAACCGAGGAGTGCTCGAGTGAAAACATTAATAGACTTATGCTGATTGGCAGCAGGTGTTGACTGGCTGCCAGTCAACGGCAGGTGAGGAGAAAACAGTGCTCCGAGGAACAAACAGGAAATTAGCAAAATAAGATCACTGATGGGAAGTAAATAAAAAAAAAGGAAAACCAACAGAAATGAAGCGACCGATCTTCACCAATCATTTTTCACTTGAAGCGTGAAAAAGAAAAAATCATGATTTTGACATGAATGTGTTACGTAACTTGGAGAGTGGATCCCAAGGATGCAGAGACGTAGAATGATATAGTAAATTCTTCCTTTATTTAGGTGGAAGTGGAACGTAGCAAAAATAAACAAAAAGCGATGGTGGAAAAACAAAACACACCATGAATAAATAACTATATCAAACAATCAAAATTTGAACAGAAAACGCTAGACGAAGCTAGGATATAAAATAAGCAAACCTGAGAGGAGCACAAAAACAGACTTGAAAGACTGTAGGTTTGTAGGATGCCAAGACACGTGTGAGAGTACTTGCAGTGGATACAAAGTTCCGGCCCTGACAGGCCGTCAGCACCCAGACTAAATAGCCCACCTAATCAGCTATCAGGTGTGCATGATTGCCCAGCGTTAGCTGCACTCCAGACTGTGGGCGAGAGTGAGAGTAAAAACATGATGTGCAAAACAACACAGAAAAACATGAAAAATACAGTTTACCACAGTACCCCTCCCCTCAACGGACGCCACCTGGCGGCCTACCTGGCTTGTCTGGAAATCGAATATAAAAATCCTTAATCAAATCTTTATCTAAAATAAGAGACTTTGAAACCCATGACCGTTCCTCTGGACCGTACCCCTCCCAGTCTACCAGGTATTGGAAACCTCTACCTCTTCTTTTCACATCCAAGATTGTGTTAACTGTGAAAGCTGGGTGACCCTCGATCAACCTGGGTGGAGGGGGTGGTACCTCGGGAGGACTGAGCGGGCTGGATGAGACAGGCTTGATGCGGGAAACGTGAAACACTGGATGGCACTTGAGAGACCTTGGGAGGCGGAGCTTGACTGCAACACGGTTAATAATCTTGACGATTTGATATGGTCCAACGAACCTGGGAGCCAGTTTCCTAGAGTCGGTGGCAAGTGGTAAGTCCCGAGATGATAGCCAGACCTCCTGTCCCAGCTGGTAGTTTGGGGCTGGAGTGCGATGTCGGTTGGCTAAAAGTTGGTTCCTGGCTGATGTCTTCTGTAGTGCTGCCCTGGTGTTGCGCCAAGCCTGGTGAGCTCGACGCAGGTGTGCCGTAACGGATGGAACGTCGGCCTTAGACTGGTTAGAAGGAAAAAGAGGTGGTTGGAAACCGTAGGTGACGTGGAATGGCGACAAGCCTGTGGCAGAACTGATGAGGGAATTGTGAGCGTATTCGATCCATGGAAGGGTCTCAGACCAAGTTGAGGGTTGTTGATGACAAGTACACCGAATTGCCGCCTCCAGGTCTTGGTTGGTCCGTTCAGTCTGACCATTGCTCTGTGGGTGGTAGCCGGAGGATAGGCTAGGAGAGGCCCCCAGTGATTCGCAGAATGCCTTCCAGACGGCCGAGGAAAACTGTGGCCCTCTGTCAGATACCACATCAGAGGGGATGCCGTGCAGCCGGAAAGCATGAAGTACTAATAGTTGGGCTGTTTCGAGGGCTGAGGGTAGTTTGGGGAGACCCACAAAATGGGCCATCTTTGAGAACCGGTCCACAATGGTCAAAATGGTGTCGTTACCTTCAGAGGGAGGCAGTCCTGTGACAAAGTCCACAGCAATGTGAGACCATGGGCGGGAAGGGATGGGTAATGGATGTAATAGTCCTGCCGGGGCCTGGTGGGATGCTTTGTTCCGGGCGCAGATCCGACATGCTGCCACAAAAGCCTTAGTGTCCGCCAAAATGGATGGCCACCAAAAGCGCTGGGAGAGGACGAAGCCAGTGCGACGAATACCTGGGTGGCAAGCAATCTTGGACCCATGTGCCCAATCCAGAACGCTGGGGCGGAGCCGAGGAACCACAAATAGCCGACCTTGTGGACAGCTCCGAGGTGATGTGTCCGACCTTAGGGCCTCTAGGACTTGCTGCTCGATGTTCCACTGAAGTCCCCCGATGATGTGTCTTTGTGGGATGATAGGTTGAGGTGAGGAGTTCTCAGATGACGAAGAGTATAGACGGGACAAGGCGTCAGGTTTCCCATTCTGAGAACCAGGTCGGAAAGTGATGACAAAATTAAAACGGTTCAGGAATAGCGACCACCTGGCTTGGCGTGGGTTCAGTCTTTGTGCGGTCCTTAAGTAGGCCAAGTTCTTGTGGTCCGTGTAGATCATGAATGGAAGCTCCGCCCCCTCCAGCCAGTGTCTCCACTCTTGAAGAGCCAGGATGACTGCCAAAAGCTCCCTGTTGCCAATGTCATAGTTCCTCTCAGCAGGGGATAGGCGACGAGAAAAGAAAGCACAGGGATGCAACTTCTGGTCGAGGACGGATTGCTGGGAGAGTACGGCCCCTACACCTGAATCAGAAGCGTCTACTTCAACAAAAAACTGGAGAGAACGGTCAGGGTAACAGAGAACAGGAGCCGAGGTAAACAATCCCTTTAACCTCAAGAACGCGGAATTGGCTTCGGGTGTCCACTCAAATGGGACCTTAGTAGACGTAAGCCTCGTAAGTGGGTCCGCGACGCGACTAAAGTTTCGAATAAATCGCCGATAAAAATTTGAAAATCCTAAAAATCTCTGAAGATGCTTCCTGGACACCGGAATGGGCCAGTCTACAACTGCACTTATTTTAGAGGGATCAGGTTTGAGTCTACCCTCCTCAATGATAAACCCTAGGAAGGGAATGGAGGAAGAGTGGAACTCGCATTTTTCCGCTTTGACGAACAATTTATTCTCAAGTAATCTTTGAAGAACCAACCGCACCTGCTGCACATGTTCGTCAAAAGTAGATGAATAAATTAATATATCGTCCAGGTAAACGAAAAGAAACTGACCTGTCATGTCCCGAAAAATGTCATTAATAAGACCCTGAAACACGCCGGGAGCATTAGTGAGTCCAAAAGGCATGACAAGATACTCAAAATGTCCGAGTGGAGTGTTGAATGCGGTCTTCCATTCATCCCCCTCTCGGATGCGAACGAGATGGTAAGCGTTACGGAGATCGAGTTTAGTAAAAAATCTAGCAGTCTGTAAGGGAGTAAAGGCCGAATCCAGAAGTGGAAGAGGGTATTTATTCTTGATTGTAATCTGATTAAGGGCGCGGTAGTCAATACACGGCCGTAGGGACTTATCCTTCTTTTCGACAAAGAAAAACCCCGCGGCAACAGGTGAGGTCGAAGGACGAATGAGACCCGCGGCAATAGACGTATTGATGTACTCCTCCAACGCTTTACGTTCAGTGTTCGATACTTGGTATAAGCGGGTTGATGGTAACGCCGCACCGGCTAGCAAATCGATGCCACAATCGTATGGTCGGTGGGGAGGAAGTGAAAATGCACTATCCTTGCTAAACACCGCTCTCAAGTCATGATAGTTCTTAGGCACGTTTGTCAGGTCTATGTTCTCTATGATAGCGATAGGTGGCGGTGTGTGAGAACCTGTGGCAGAACGGAGGCAATGTGTGTGGCAAGTAACACTCCAATTAATAATAGCAGCACGAGACCAGTCTATGTGCGGATTGTGTTTCTGTAGCCAGGTTATTCCCAAAATGACGGGCGCGGACCGTGAAGGCACAATATAAAAAATTATTTTTTCACTATGATTACCAGACAAGTGCAAGTTGAGTGGGTGGGTCTGGTGGGTAATACTGGCTAACAGGCGCCCATCGAGAGAATACACCTCTTTGGGTTCATGCAATTTTATAACAGGAATCAAATGACGTTTCATAAATTCAAAGTCCAAAAAATTGTCATCTGCCCCAGAGTCAATAAGAGCAGAAATGTCTATTTGTTGGTTAGACCAATACAAAGTACCTTTTAGTTGCATTCTGCCTGCGGCCAATGGAGGAGAACGGCGACCTCTGGTGGACGTTTCATCGGGTGATTGCGTGCGCAATCGTGGCCGTGTGGTAGGATGAGGTAGTACCTTGCAGCGGGAGATTTGATGACCAGGATCCCCGCAGTATAGGCAGAGATGAAGCCGAAGACGGCGCTCCCTTTCGGCGGTGGAGAGTCGGCGACCACCCAATTGCATCGGTTCGTCTCTCTGCCACGGGGGGAAGGTGTCTTCGGGGATGAATTGCTCCGTCTTGTAGACGTTTGGTCTGGCAGACGCTGAGTGGCTGTTAGGCAGGGCTTGTCTCCCTCGTCGGTCCCTTCTCTCTTCCCGTAGGCGGAAGTCGATCTGCACAGCCAGCTCGATGAGTGAGTCCAAGTCCGTCGGCAGTGACATCGGGATTAATAAATGCCGAATTTCGTCCGCAAGCCCCATGAAGAAAGCGTCTAACAGCGCCGAAGGACCCCAGTCACAATCGGCGGCCAAGGTTCGGAACTCGATCGCGTACTCCGCGACCCGTCGTGACCCCTGCTGCAGCCGGAAGAGGGATCTCGCTGCTTCTCTGCCTGGGAGCCGTTGTTGGAATATTTGTTTCAAAGTTTTGGAGAAGCTTGCATATGAGGAAATGGTGGTGGTCTGACGGTTCCACTCAGCAGTAGCCCAGGTGCCTGCCCGGCCAGACAGGTGAGTGATGACAAAAGCAACTTTAGCTCGCTCAGAAGTGAAAGCGGAAGAGTTAAGCTCAAAGTGTAGTTCGCATTGTGTCAGGAAGTGTCTTACGTCATCCCCATCTCCGGAAAAACGTTCAGGACGGGATAGCCGCATATTGGTGGTTGTAGCGGGTGGCATGGGCTGAGCGGGTGCCGGGTCTTGTCCAGTGGTCGAAGTGGGAACGACGGCGGCTAGTAGTTCGTTCATACGCTCCAACATGGCGTCTTGCCGCTCCGACAGACTCTGTAGGCCCCGGCCCAGGTGGTCTAGCTGGTCCCCCTGCTGACTGATGCGTTGGGCCTGGCCTTGAAAAACCCTTTTCCAGGGATCGGTCTCTGCGGGTTCCATATATTTGGCCGGAACTTTTCTGTTACGTAACTTGGAGAGTGGATCCCAAGGATGCAGAGACGTAGAATGATATAGTAAATTCTTCCTTTATTTAGGTGGAAGTGGAACGTAGCAAAAATAAACAAAAAGCGATGGTGGAAAAACAAAACACACCATGAATAAATAACTATATCAAACAATCAAAATTTGAACAGAAAACGCTAGACGAAGCTAGGATATAAAATAAGCAAACCTGAGAGGAGCACAAAAACAGACTTGAAAGACTGTAGGTTTGTAGGATGCCAAGACACGTGTGAGAGTACTTGCAGTGGATACAAAGTTCCGGCCCTGACAGGCCGTCAGCACCCAGACTAAATAGCCCACCTAATCAGCTATCAGGTGTGCATGATTGCCCAGCGTTAGCTGCACTCCAGACTGTGGGCGAGAGTGAGAGTAAAAACATGATGTGCAAAACAACACAGAAAAACATGAAAAATACAGTTTACCACAGAATGTGTCTTATAATTAAAACATATCACAGCCAAATGGAGTTTGCTGTTTTATTTTCAATGACACAATAGAAAATAGGTACTCATATAGTAGTACAGTTGGCACAGTACAGTAAACGGACAGTTAATATTTAAAGATCTAACATGTGACATTTCAAACAAATTTGAACAAAAATACTTCATGCACATTAAGATAAATTCTTCAAAATTACAATTAAAAAAAATTTGGCCGCGGGCCGGGCTGTATATATGCGCACTAATTGACTGAAAGAGCACGCACTTGGCGCAATGATGTCATGTTGTCGATGGAAAAATGCATCTTAAGACCATACGATTTGCCTGAGCAGGCATCCCAAAACTTTGAAAGAGCCTTATTCGACCAAAAATACAAAAACAAATACGTCTGGAGCCGCAAAAGAATTAAAAGCCATATTACATACAGATAGTGTGTCATGAGATATAAATTTAATTATGAGGACTTAAAGGAAACTAAATGAGCTCAAATATAGGTACAAATGAGGCATAATTAGATTATATTAGATAGTACTTTATTTATTCCTTCAGGAAAATTTAAATTTTCCGCACAATCCCATTCAAGATTAGACAAACATTACAGGGAGACAGAACAGGATCGCTGACGGGTCTGCCGGCTTCCAGCGCCCCTTACAAAAAAGGTGAGGTACAGGTAAACAAGTGGGGGGAATGGGAGAAAAAAATAGAAGATTAAAATAAAATAAAATAAAATTTTAAAAAATGATGCAATGATGTACATACAGCTAGCCTAAATAGCATGTTAGCATCGATTAGCTTGCAGTCATGCAGTGACCAAATATGTCTGATTAGCACTCCACACAAGTCAATAACATCAACAAAACTCACCTTTGTGCATCCATGCACAATGGTAAACGTTCGGTGGACAAAATGAGACAGAAAAAGAAGTGGCATAAAACACGTCTTAGAAAGTCGGAGAAAGTTATACTGTACATGTAAAAAAAACTACGGTGAGTTCAAGGACCACCAAAATTAGTAGGACAACACGGTGCTCACCAAATTCTCGAATCGGTGAAGCATGTTTGATATAAACAGTGTGCTTTATAACAATTAGGGAGGTTTGTGTCATGTTTGTCTTCCTACAGAAACCATATTAAAAAAAATATATATGTTTTTTTCCCCCTCAGCTTTTTCCATTTTTCATACATTTTTGAAAAAGCTCCAGAGAGCCACTGGGGCGGCGCTAAAGAGCCACATGGAGCTCCAGAGCCGCTGGTTGCCGACCCATGGGCTGGGAGACCCTGAGAGTAACAAGTGGTTGCCTCGTTGCCTTTCCATTGAGAACATTAAATTAGTTTTTAGTATAAGTTTGCTGGTTTCAAGAAATATAATTCCGAGCGCATATCATTATGTCAAGATAATGGCACTAGCGTTTACTTAATTTAAGAATATTTTTCAACATATTGAGCAAAAAGGTCTCTTTTTTCTACCAAGAAAAGTGCTCTTGTTCTTAGTGAGGATATACTTATTTTAAGGTATTTTGGGGTTCATTGAGATTAGCTAATTTTACTTGTTTGGGAAAGTATTGACACGGCCACATTTTCTTGTTTTATTGGCAGATAATTTTGCTTAATTCAAATAAAATACCCCCCCAATTTTTTTTCTTTTCTTGCTTTTGCACACTGACTTTCTGCAGTGTACTGTTTATGACAGGGGTCACCAACCTTTTTGAAACCAAGAGCTACTTCTTGGGTACACTGCAAAAACTGAAATCTAAGTAAGATTAAATATCTCAAAACAGGGTGATATTTGCTTATTTTCTGTCTGATAAGATAATTATTCTCACTAAGCAGATTTTATGTTGGAGTGTTTTTCTTGTTTAAAGGGTTTTGGTCCTAAATGATCTCAGTAAGATATTACAGGTCGTAGCTGAGATGTCATGACCTATATTGAGTAAAATATGTTTGAAACTAGAATATCAACTGTTGCAAAGCTGTGTCAACAACATCCACACGTATAAAAGTACTTTTTTAAAGTAATAATTTCTTTCTTTATGTCAAGATAATGCCACTAGCATTTACTTAATTTAGGAATATTTTTCAACATATTGAGCAAAAAGGTCTTTTTTTTTTCTACCAATAAAAGTGCACTTGTTATTAGTGAGAATATACTTATTTTAAGGTATTTTTGATTCATTGAGGTTAGCTAATTTTACTTGTTTTGAAAAGTCTTGACAAGCCACATTTTCTTGTTCTATTGGCAGAAAATTTTGCTTAATTCAAATAAAATACCCCTATTTTTATTTTATTTTATTTTCGTGCTTTTGAACACTGACTTTCTGCAGTGTACTGTTTATGACAAGAGCTACTTCTTGGGTACTGATTAATGCGAAGGGCTACCAGTTTGATACACACTTAAATAAATTGCCAGAAATAGCCAATTTGCTCAACTTACCTTAAACTCTATGTTATTATTAATAATTAATGATATTTATTTTTGTGGAAACACTGATCATCTTAAAGATTTCTCACAATAATTATATATTTTTGATGACACTTTGTTAGAATATATAACAAATTGGACTAAGCTATATTTCTAACAAAGACAAATCATTATTTTTTCAAGATTTTCCAGGACAAAAATTTTAAAATAGATTCAAAAGACTTTGAAATAAGTTTTAAATTTGATTCTACAGATTTTTTGGATTTGCCAAAATAATTTTTTAGAATTTGAATTATGATAAGTTTGTAGAAATATTTCACAAATATTCTTCGTCGAAAAACCAGAAGCTAAACTGAAGAATTAAATTCAAATGTATTTATTGTTCTTTACAATAAAAAAAAAAAAAATTACTTGAATATTGATTTAAATTATCAGGAAAGAAGAGGAAGGAATTTAAAAGGTAAAAAGATATATGTGTTTAAAAATCCTAAAATCATTTTTAAGGTTGTATTTCTTCTCTAAAATTGTCTTTCTGAAAGTTATAAGAAGCAAAGTAAAAAGAAGTAAATGAAAGTATTTAAACAAGTGAATAAATGATAAATGGGTTGTACTTGTATAGCGCTTTTCTACCTTCAAGGTACTCAAAGCGCTTTGACACCACTTCCACATTTACCCATTCACACATACATTCACACACTGATGGAGGGAGCTGCCATGCAAGGCGCCAACCAGCACCCATCAGGAGCAAGGGTGAAGTGTCTTGCTCAGGACACAACAGACGTGACAAGGTTGGTTCTAGGTGGGATTTGAACCAGTGACCCTCAGGTTGCGCACGGCCACTCTCCCACTGCGCCACGCCGTCCCTTGTGAAGACCAAGTCTTTAAAATATTTTCTTGGATTTTCAAATTCTATTTGAGTTTTGTTTCTCTTAGAATTAAAAATGTCAAGCAAAGCGAGACCAGCTTGCTAGTAAATAAATACAATTAATAAAATAGAGGCAGCTAACTGGTAAGTGCTGCTATTTGAGCTATTTTTAGAACAGGCCAGCAGGCTACTTATTTGGTCCTTACGGGCTACCTGGTGCCCGCGGGCACCGCTTTGGTGACCCCTGGTTTATGATTATGTGAAAACAGATGACAAGACTCCATGGTATGGCACCCGAGCATACATACAAGGGAAGAAATGGGCATTAAAAACATGCGGCCCTTTCAGGTTATTTCCAAGGCGACTACCGAGTCCGTGAAATATTTCTTGAAAAATTAATGAAAATGCCTGGATGAAAGCGTAACAGTCTTTCGCCCAGCGTGAAACTCGAGCTGAGTGCTTTTTCTTGACACATTAATGGGAAGACGGTGGGCAGCACTTACACTGTACTTCCTCGGGTGCGACTGACTTGGCAACTGTTACAACGGGACTCGCATAACGGAGAAGATGTTAAGATTCGTACGCGGATTTTCTCATGTTATTGTTGTTTTTGTTCCATTTTCATATGACTCTGCTGTTTAATATTCGTTTTCCTGTTTTTGTTCATTACCATGGTTACTCATCAATTCACCTGCTACTCACGGTCCCGCACACCTGCTACGGATAATCACCGTCACTTTATAAGCCGTCCTCTTTTGTTTGTTCAGCCTGGGTTCATAATTGATTTTTATGCAACGAGTTACACCTGCAATACTTTCATGTATGTATATTCTCGCAAAGCTTTTCACGCTAGCCATTGTTCATTCCAGTTCTCATGCTGAATGTTTTGTTTTCTCTTTTGTGCCTACGGGTCAGTTTAGTTTGCATTTTGTATCACCTTTGGTTTCCTTTTGTAAGATCCAGTGTTTTGTTTCTTAGATCCTTTTTGTAGAATAACTCTGTTAAAACTTACCTTTGCTGTGTTCAATTTTGACGCATCCTCGAGGGAATCGAACCCAGTACTACGATGCCACACAGGCGTAATAGAAGAATTGCAACGGAAAATTGATCTATGATTGAATTCGTAAAATTTGATTGATTTTAACGTTCGTAGCAACAAGATTAAGTTGCGTACCGAGCATTGTCTTAAAGGTCGGTCAGCCAAACAAAAACCAGTGCAAAAAGTCAGTGTACAAAAACAACAACAAAAAGGGGTATTTTACTTGAATTAAGCAAAATTATCTGCCAATAGAAGACTTTCCAAAACAAGTAAAATTGACTAACCTCCATGAGCCCAAAAATACCTTAAAATAGGTATAATCTCACTAATAACAAGTGCACTTTTCTTGATAGAAAAAAAATATATAACTTTTTGCTCAATATGTTGAAAAATATTCATAAATTAAGTAAATGTTATCTTGACATAATGATGTGCGCTCAGCCTTACATTTCTTGCAACCAGCAAACTTATACTAAAAACTAATTTATTGATCTCAATGGAAGTGAAGTGAAGTCAAGTGAATTTATATAGCGCTTTTTTCAAGTGACTCAAAGCGCTTTACATAGTGAAACCCAATATCTACGTAAGTTACATTTAAACCAGTGTGGGTGGCACTGGGAGCAAGTGGGTAAAGTGTCTTGCCCAAGGACACAACGGCAGTGACTAGGATGGCGGAAATGGGAAACAACCTGCAACCTGCAACTCTACCAACCGAGCCATGCTGGAAAGGCAACAAGGCAACCGCTTGTTACTCTGGGGGTCTCCTAGCCGCTCAGGCAAATCATATGGACTAAAAATGCATTTTTCCATCGACAACATGACATCATCGCTCCAAGTTTTTCAGTCAATTAGTGCGCCTACATACAGCCCGGCCAAAATTGTAATTTTGAAGAAAATACCTGAATGTGCATGCACTATTTCTGTTAAAAATTGTTAGAAATGTCACATCTTAAAAGTTTAAATATTTACTGTGAGTTTACTGTACTGTAAAAACTGTACTACTATACGAGTACGTATTTTCTATTGTTTAATTGAAAATAAACCAGCAAAGTCCATTTGGCTGCCATCTGTTTTAATTATGAGACACAATTGTGTCTAAGTCCTGACTTGTCCAGGGTGTAAACCGCCTTCCGCCCGATTGTAGCTGAGATAGGCACCAGCGCCCCCCGTGACCCCAAAGGGAATAAGCGGTAAAAAATGGATGGATGGATGGAATTGTGTGCAAGTCCTGATTTTTTATTTCATGCTTGAAATAATAAAATGTTTTCTTTAAAAAAAAAAGTTTTATATTTGTGAGTGTTGATGACACAGCTTTGCAACAGTTGATATTCTAGTTTCAAGCATGTTTTACTCAATATAGGTCATCAAATCTCTGCAACAAGTTGTAATATCTTGCAGAGATAATTTAGGACCAAAACCCTTAAAACAAGTAAAACACTCTAACATAAAATCTGCTTAGTGAGATAAATTATCTTATTAGACAGAAAATAAGCAAATATTACCCTTATTTGAGATATCTAATCTTACTTAGATTTCAGTTTTTGCAGTGCAGTTTCCTAAAAGTGTCTTATAAAATAACTATTTGGAAAGTTTTTGGTAACATATTCTAAGTCAGTGTTGTTTAACCTTTTTGGAGCCAAAGCACATTTTTTTTCATTGAAAAAAATGCGAAGGCACACCACAAGCAGAAAACATTAAAAATTTAAAATTGGTAGTTGATATTACGCCTGTACTGGCTCACCTGCACTGGCTTCCTGTGCACTTAAGATGTGACTTTAAGGTTTACTACTTACGTATAAAATACTACACGGTCTAGCTCCATCCTATCTTGCCGATTGTATTGCACCATATGTCCCGGCAAGAAATCTGCGTTCAAAGGACACCGGCTTAATAGTGATTCCCAAAGCCCAAAAAAAGTCTGCGGGCTATAGAGCGTTTTCCGTTCGGGCTCCAGTACTCTGGAATGCCCAGTTCGAGATGCCACCTCAGTAGAAGCATTTAAGTCTCACCTTAAAACTCATTTGTATACTCTAGCCTTTAAATAGACTCCCTTTTTAGACCAGTTGATCTGCCGTTTCTTTTCTTTTTCTTCTATGTCCCACTCTCCCTTGTGGAGGGGGTCCGGTCCGATCTGGTGGCCATGTACTGCTTGCCTGTGTATCGGCTGGGGACATCTCTGCGCTGCTGATCCGCCTCCGCTTGGGATGGTTTCCTGCTGGCTCCGCTGTGAACGGGACTCTCGCTGCTGTGTTGGATCCGCTTTGGACTGGACTCTCGCGACTGTGTTGGATCCACTATGGACTGAACTTTTCACAGTATCATGTTAGACCCGCTCGACATCCATTGCTTTCCTCCTCTCCAAGGTTCTCATAGTCATCATTGTCACCGACGTCCCACTGGGTCATTATTGTCACCGATGTCCCACTGGGTGTGAGTTTTCCTTGCCCTTATGTGGGCCTACCGAGGATGTCGTGGTGGTTTGTGCAGCCCTTTGAGACACTAGTGATTTAGGGCTATATAAGTAAACATTGATTGATTGATTGATATTGACAGTAAAAGTAGTTGTTGCAATTGTTGGATATGAATTCAAATCATAACCAAGCATGCATCAATATAGCTCACCCTGTGACTTATTAGGAGTTTTTTGGTGTTTAGTACCGGTACCAAAATATTGGTATCGTTAAAAGACTACAATGCACGCTTCTGATAGATTGAACTCTTACTTTTTTTGATGAATAGAGAACAAAATGTATGTAAGTGTGTGTGTTGGTGTGAGAGAGAAGTGTACCAAAGCTCCCATGCAGTAAATGGGAAACAGGTGTTGGGACCAAGCTGTAAAGACATACCAAAAACCATATTATGGATAGCATGTTGCTAATAATGCACCGAACATTGCCTCATGAGGTAATACCTATTTTTCCACAAACCCTATATTACACTGCAAAAACTGAAATCTAAGTAAGATTAAATATCTCAAATAAGGGTGATATTTGCTTCTTTTCTGTCCGATAAGAGGATTCTTCTCACTAAGCAGATTTTATGTTAGAGTGTTTTACTTGTTTTAAGTGTTTTAGTCCTAAATGATCTCAGTAAGATAATACAGTTTGTTGCTGAGATTTGATGACATTTTGAGGTAAAACATGCTTGAAAGTAGAATATCAACTGTTGCAAAGCTGTGTCATTAACAGTCAAGTATACAACTACTTTTTCAAAACATTCTTATTTCAAGCAATAAATAAAAGATTATGACTTTGACACAGTTGTGTCTCCTAATTAAAACAGATGAAGTAGGTAAGTATAGGTAAATGAAGATAAAAAGTAGGTAAAAATTCACAAAAGGTGAAAAAAAAGTAGGTAACCGTAGGTTAGAAAAAAGGTATACGGTTGGAAAATATTGATAAAAAAAGGTAAAAAGTAGGTAAACATTGATAAAAGGTAAAAAAGTAGGTAAACATTGATAAAAGGTAAAAAAGTGGGTAAACGTAGGTAAAAAAAGGTATAGCTCGGTTGGTAGAGTAGCCGTGCCAGCAACTTGAGGGTTGCAGGTTCGACTCCCGCTTCCGCCATCCTAGTCACTGCCGTTGTGTCCTTGGGCAAGACACTTTACCCACCTGCTCCCAGTGCCACCCACACTGGTTTAAATGTAACTTAGATATTGGGTTTCACTATGTAAAGCGCTTTGAGTCACTAGAGAAAAGCACTATATAAATATAATTCACTTCACACTTCACACAATACGGTTGGAAAATATTGATAAAAGAAGGTAAAAAGTAGGTAAACATTGATAAAAGGTAAAAAAGTAGGTGAACGTAGGTTAAAAAAAAGGTATAAGGTTGGTAAATATTGATAAAAGAAGGTAAAACGTAGGTAAGTATAGGTAAATGAGGGTAAAAAGTAGGTAAGTACAGTTGACACAGTACAGTAAACTGACAGTTAATATTTAAACATTTAACATGTGACATTTCAAACTATTTTAAACAGAAATAGTTCATGCACAAATATATTCCTCACTTGGCGCGATGATGTCATGTTATGGATGGGAAAATGCATTTTTAGTAATTAGTGAGAATATACTTATTTTAAGATATTTCGGGGTTCATTGAGGTTAGCCAATTTTACTTGTTTTCGAACTTCTTGACAAGCCAAATTTTCCTGTACTGTTGGCAGATAATTTTGCTTAGTTCAAGTAAAATACCGCTCACTTTTGTATTTTTTTTTTCTTGTTTTTTAACACTGACTTTTTGCAGTGTAATAAACACACCACAGATGAGTCAATCCAATATGTGCACAAAAGTATATTCATGTTTCGTGCTGTGACATACACAAATACGTACAAACCCTGTTTAAATATTAGTTGGGAACTTGTGTTAGATGTAAATATAAACGGAAACCAACATTGAATGACCGTGACCTTCAATCCCTCAGACGGCACTGTATCAAAAACCGACATCAATCTCTAAAGGATATCACCACATGGGCTCAGGAACACTTCAGTAAACCACTGTCACTAAATACAGTTCATTGCTACATCTGTAAGTGCAAGTTAAAGCTCTATTATGCAAAGTGAAAGCCATTTATCAACAACATCCAGAAACGCCGCCGGCTTCTCTGGGCCCGAGATTATCTTAGATGGACTGATGCAAAGTGGAAAACTGTTCTGTGGTCTGACGAGTCCACATTTCAAATTGTTTTTGGAATATTCGACAGGGGAAGCGAACCATCCAGACTGTTATCGACGCAAAGTTCAAAAGCCAGCATCTGTGATGGTATGGGGGTGTATTAGTGCCCAAGACATGAGTAACTTGCACATCTGGGAAGTCACCATTAATGCTGAAATGTACATACAGGTTTTGGAACAACATATGCTGCCATCTTTTCATGGACGCCCCTGCTTATTTCAACAAGACAATGCGAAGCCGCATTCAGCACGTGTTACAACAGCGTGGCTTCGTAAAAAAAGAGTGCAGGTTATTTCCTGGCCCGCCTGCAGTCCAGACCTGTCTCCCATCGAAAATGTGTGGCGCATTATGAAGCGTAAAATACGACAGCGGAGACCCCGGACTTTTAAACGACTGAAGCTCTACATTAAACAAGAATGGGAAAGAATTCCACTTTCAAAGCTTCAACAATTAGTTTTCGCAGTTCCCGAACGTTTATTGAGTGTTGTTAAAAGAGAAGGTGATGTAACACAGTGGTGAACATGCTCTTTCCCAACTACTTTGGCACATGTTGCAGCCATGAAATTCTAAGTTAACTATTTTTTGCCAAAAAAATATCAAGTTAATGAGCTTGAACATCAAATATCTTGTCTATGTAGTGCATTCAACTGAATATGGGTTGAAAGGGATTTGCAAATCATTGTATTCCGTTTATATTTACATCTAACACAATTTCCCAACTCATATGGAAACGGTGTTTGTATTTTATTTGAAGAGATGCGTCACAGTGTTTGGCATTCATCATTTTGGCCTCTTTAACTTCTTACCATGTATGTGTTGTTTAATAAATGCTTGTTTACAGATGTTTATTTGCATTTACTGCAGCGTCTTAAAAGCCAACCGGAGCCCTGCAGCAAAAAGCTAATTAAACCTGTTCTGTCGCTTTAACTGTTGTATCTGCTCTACTTAATGTGCATTTAAGCTGACAGGCACTTGACTGTATTATAAAGTCAAGTAATACAACGCAACGCAATCATGCCGTGGCTTTTAAAGTGTGTCATTATATGAAAGTGATTCTGAAATGTTGAGGGCTTATTTGATAATCTTGCCCAAGGATGTCACTAGAAATGAAAGATAGGGATGGCGGAACACAAGTGGCAAGAGAAGTTAACTACCACATAATAAATGTAAATACAATTGAAATATAATAACGACTCACCCTACGGGCACATAGGGGAGGGAACAAGAAGGTGTGGTCTTGTTGAGTGCATATTAATATTTTAATAATATTGTTCTGTCACATGTCCCGGTTTTGGGTCATACTGTTATAAGTTCCATTAGTGGTGTGAAGAACTTCAACATCACACCGATAAATAGGATAACATTTAAAAAATAGCTCCGATAACTAGGTATACCGAATACCGGTATTGTTTTGGTGCTGGTTACTAATTAGGTCAGTCAATGAGCACCGTGAAGATTCTGGACTAACAGTATTGCTATCAGAGTTTTTTTATCCGGTGGACCGACACAATTATGAAATGCTGTCACATTCTGGTCAGATGCCGTCACATATGAACTTGAAGTGCCATCCCATTCCTAACCCTTGGTGTTCAATATGATGTTGGTGCACCTTTTGCAGCTATTACAGCTTCCACTCTTCTGGGAAGGCTGTCCACAAGGTTTTGGAGTGTGTTTATAGGAATTTTCAACCATTCTTCCACAAGCGCATTGGTGAGGTCACACATTGATGTTGGTCGAGAAGGCCTGGCTCTCATTCTCCATTCTAGTTCATCCCAAATGTGTTCTATCAGGTTCAGGTCAGGACTCTGTGCAAGCCAGTCAAGTTCATCCACACAAAACTCTGTCATCCATTCAATGGTCAAATCAATGCCAGACCCCAAAATTGATTAAACGTCGTCAAAAATCATTTTGTTTCAATGTTTAATTTTACTTGCTCAACATCACAGCTTCAACTCTTCTGGGAAGGCTGTCCACAAGGTTTTGGAGTTTGTTTATCGGAATTTTCAACCATTCTTCCACAAACGCATTGGTGAGGTCACACACTATTGTTGGTCGAGAAGGCCTGGCTCTCATTCTCCATGGTAGTTCATCCCAAATGTGTTCTGTCGGGTTCAGGTCAGGACTCTGTGCAGGCCAGTCAAGTTCATCCACACCACACTCTGTCATCCATTCAATGGTCAAATCAACGCCAGACCCCAAAATTGATTAAACGTCGTCAAAAATCATTGTGTTTCAATGTTAAGTTTGAGTTGCTCAACATCACAGCTTTAACTCTTCTGGGAAGGCTGTCCACAAGGTTTTGGAGTGTGTTTATAGGAATTTTCAACCATTCTTCCACAAGCGCATTGGTGAGGTCACACATTGATGTTGGTCGAGAAGGCCTGGCTCTCATTCTCCATGGTAGTTCATCCCAAATGTGTTCTATCGGGTTCAGGTCAGGACTCTGTGCAGGCCAGTCAAGTTCATCTACACCACAGTCTTTCATCTATTCCATGGTCAAATCAACGCCAGACCCCAAAATTGATTAAATGTCGTCAAAAATCATGTTGTTTCAACTTTAGGTTTGAGCTGCTCAACATCAGGACCTAATTCAACAAGTTCTCAACGTTTTAATGTCTTGTGTCTGCTGGGAAGTGTTACTACACTATATTGCCAAAAAGTATTTGGCCACCTGCCTTGACTCACATATGAACTAAAAGTGCCATCCCATTCCTAACCCATAGTGTCCAATATGATGTCGGTGCACCTTTTGCAGCTATTACAGCTTCAACTCTTCTGGGAAGGCTCTCCACAAGGTTTTGGAGTGTTTATTGGAAATTTCAACCATTCTTCCGCAAGCGCATTGGTGAGGTCACACACTGATGTTGGTCGAGAAGGCCTGGCTCTCAGTCTCCGTTCTAGTTCATCCCAAAGGTGTTTTACCGGGTTCAGGTCAGGACTCTGTGCAGGCCAGTCAAGTCCATCCACACCACACTCTGTCATCCATTCAATGGTCAAATCAACGCCAGACCCCAAAATTGATTAAACGTCGTCAAAAATCATGTTGTTTCAACGTTAAGTTTGAGTTGCTCAACATCACAGCTTTAACTCTTCTGGGAAGGCTGTCCACAAGGGTTTGGAGTGTGTTTATAGGAATTTTCAACCATTCTTCGACAAGCGCATTGGTAAGGTCACACACTGATGTTGGTCGAGAAGGCCTGGCTCTCATTCTCCATTGTAGTTCATCCCAAATGTGTTCTATCAGGTTCAGGTCAGGACTCTGTGCAGGCCAGTCAAGTTAATCCACACCACAGTCTTTCATGTATTCCATGGTCAAATCATCGCCAGACCCCAAAATTTATTAAACGTCGTCAAAAATCATGTTGTTTCAACGTTAGGTTTGAGCTGCTCAACATCAGGACCTAATTCAACAAGTTCTCAACGTGTTAATGTCTTGTGTCTGCTGGGAAGTGTTACTACACTGTATTGCCAAAAGTATTTGGCCACCTGCCTTGATTCACATATGAACTAAAAGTGCCATCCCATTCCTAACCCAGAGTCTTTAATATGATGTCGGGGCACGTTTTGCAGCTATTACAGCTTCAACTCTTCTGCGAAGGCTGTCCACAAGGTTTTGGAGTGTGTTTATAGGAATTATCGACGATTCGACCACAAGTGAAATGATGATATCACACACTAATGTTGGTCGAGAAGGCCTGGCTCTCAGTCTCTGTTCTAATTCATCCCAAATGTGTTATATCGGGTTCAGGTCAGGACTCTGTGCAGGCCAGTCAAGTTCATCCACACCAGACTCTGTCATCCATGTCTTTTTGGACCTTGTCATGTTGGACAAGGTTCAACTGTTCCCTCAAGGTTGAGTGCACGGAATTGTCCAAAATGTTTTGGTGTCCTGGAGCATTCAAAGTTCCTTTCACTGGAACTAAGGGGCCAGAAACAACCCCGCACCATAATTCTGATCATTTGAATGGGTGGCCAAATACTTTTGGCAATATAGTGTATTCTTTCCTTTCCAGGCATGGCCTTTTCTCCCATGCCAGTCCATCTCTCAGTTCAACCTTCTATACGTGTTGACGCATTCCTTGCTTCCTCCGCTCGGTTCTTTGCCAACAACCCCCCAGCCTCTGGAGGCCTCAGCCGCCCCCACACCTCCCCTCGCCCCGTTCCCGCCGTGCATGGGTGCCAGGGTTCTAGGAGGGCTGGGCACAGCGTACAGCCCGGTGGCCTAAAAGTGAACGCTTACGTAACCGCCAACTGTCTGCAATCATTAGGGGCAGCCCTTAAAAAAGACATGCTTCGCCGACAGCTGCGTCCCCTCGCCTTTGCCAGCCTTTCAGATCATATTTACTTTAAAGGGCTCATCCGCATTATGTTTAACCCCGCAGCACTGCATGTGCGCCGTGGACCGAAGGGGGCACGACTGATAGACCAGGCGCTGTTTAAGCAGCATTTGCACAATATGAAGAAATGCATGACGAGCAACAAAAAAGCTCCAATTTCCATGACGTGAATTCGCAACATTTTTATATAAATGAGGATTTGCATGTAAAATGTAAACATTTTGTCGTTCTTCAAAGAAAGTCTGCGGGATTTTGCCTGCAACTTTGCATCACTCAGGGGTGCAAATTGTATGTAAAGTTATTTCAGCCGACGTGAAACGAAGGTTGAGACGCGCGCTTGCAGAGACTCTCATTTGTTTGTATTAACTACTGACAATTCCCTGGCAGCTCCTGCTGAGACATGAACATACATTTCCGTGCTTTCAGCGTGACCTCGCACAGTGTGCTAAGTGACAGCTGGGTCAGGTCCCTACATATTGGGGACACAGCTGCCCTGCAGATAGGCGCACACACACACACACACACACACACACACACAGAGACGTGCACGTCAGGCAAACAGGGACAGGAAAGGCGAAGCATCCGAACAACCTTGGAGCACAAACATGTGACCACTTTTCACTTTTCCTATCAAAAACTTGTACGATTTTAGTAAATGATAAGAATATATTTCCAAATAATGCATCATAAAATAACAACAACATTAAAAAAGCTGATAAAAAACATAAAAAAAATAATGCACTCATTGTTGGAAATTAATAAATAGTAATTTTGATACAAATGCAAGCCTAACCCTAATAAGTGTTGTTTTACAACTGTAATTAATAATTTCCATTTACATATCTAACAGTGCATTATTATTATATTTTTTATGAGCTTTAAAAAATGTGATAATGTTGATTTGTTTCTGTTTTTTTTTAATAATGTATTATTTGGAAATATATTCTTATCATTTACTAGAATCATATCGTAAAATTAATTAGCAATTTTCAATGTAACTAATTTTCCATAGTTACCATGCCATCATACTACTACTAATAATAATAAAAAACTTTAATTTTGATACAAAGGCAAGCCTAACCCTAATAGGTGTCGCTTTACATATTTAATTAATATTATTATTAATATGATGGCAGGGTAAATTAGTTGCATTGAAAATTGCTACTTAATTTGCCGATACAATTTTAGTAAATGATAAGATTATATTTCGAAATTAATTATTATAAAAAAAAAACATTAAAAAAAAAAGAAGAAAAAAATCAACATGTTCACATTTTTCAAAGCTGATAAAAAAATTTAAAAAAATAATGCACTCATTGTTGGAAATAAAAATGGAACTTAATAAATAGTAATTTCGATACAAATGCAAGCCTAACCCTAATAAGTGTTGTTTTACAAATGTAATTAATAATTTACATTTACATATCTAACAGTGCATTATTATTATATTTTTTTATGAGCTTTAAAAATGTGATAATGTTGATTTGTTTCTGGGTTTTTAAAAAAAATGTATTATTTGGAAATATATTCTTATCAATTACTAGAATCATATCGTAAAATTAAATAGCAATTTTCAACGTAACTAATTTTCCGTAGTTACCATGCCATCATTCTACTAATAATAATACAAATAAAAAAATAGTAATTTTGATACAAAGGCAAGCCTAACCCTAGTAGGTGTTGCTTTACATATTTAATTAATATTATTATTAGTATGATGGCAGGGTAAATTAGTTACATGGAAAATTGCTATTTAATTTTGCGATACAATTTTAGTAAATGATAACAATATATTTCCAAATAATGCATAATAAAACAACAACATTTTAAGAAAAAAAAATGAAACAAATCAACATGTTCACATGCACTAATTGTTAGAAATAAAAATGGAAATTAATAAATAATTTCGATACAAATGCAAGCTTTTACAGATTTAATTAATAATTTCCATTTATAATTCCAACAGTGCATTATTATCATTATATTATTTTATGAGCTTTAAAAAGTGTGATAATGTTGATTTGTTTCTGTGTTTTAATGTTTTTTTTTTATATAATGTATTATTTGGAAATATATTGTTATCATTTACTAGAATCATATCGTAAAATTAAATTGCAATTTTCAACGTAACTAATTTTCCGTAGTTACCATGCCATCATTCTATTAATAATAATAAAAAAATAAAAAATAGTAATTTTGATACAAAGGCAAGCCTAACCCTAGTAGGTGTTGCTTTACATATTTAATTAATATTATTATTAATATGATGGCAGGGTAAATTAGTTACATGGAAAATTGCTATTTAATTTTCCGATACCATTTTAGTAAATGATAACAATATATTTCCAAATAATACATAATCAATCAATGTTTACTTATATAGCCCTAAATCACTAGTGTCTCAAAGGGCTGCACAAACCACTACGACATCCTCGGTAGGCCCACATAAGGGCAAGGAAAACTTAAATAATAAAACAACAACATTAAAAAAAAAAAAAAAATCAACATGTTCACATGCACTAATTGTTAGAAATAAAAATGGAAATTAATAAATAATCATTTCTATACAAATGCAAGCTTTTACAGATTTAATTAATAATTTCCATTTATATTTCCAACAGTGCATCATTATTATTATATTTTTTTATGAGCTTTAAAAATTGTGATAATGATTTGTTGTTGTTTTTTTTTGTTTTTTTTAAATGTTTTTTTTTTTATAATGCTATATTTGGAAATATATTCTTATCATTTACTAGAATCATATCGTAAAATTAAATAGCAATTTTCAACGTAACTAATTTTCTGTAGTTACCATGCCATCATTCGACTACTACTAATAATAAATAGTAATTTTGATACAAAGGCAAGCCTAACCCTAATAGGTGTTGCTTTACATATGTAATTAATATTATTATTAATATGATGGCAGGGTAAATTAGTTGCATTGAAAATTGCTACTTAATTTTCCGATACAATTTTAGTAAATGATAAGATTATATTTCCAAATAAAGTATTATTAAAAAAAAACATTAAAAAAAAAAGAAGAAAAAGGTCAACATTTTCACATTTTTTAAATTTGATAAAAAGTAATAATAATAATGCACTCATTGTTGGAAATAAAGATGGAAATTATTCATTAAATATGTAAAGCAACACTCCTTAGGATTAGGCTTGCCTTTGAATCAAAATTACTATTTATTATTATTATTATTATTAGTATGATGGCAGGGTAACTACTGTAAATCAGTTACATTGAAAATGACTATTTAATTTGACTATACAATTTAAGTAACTGACAAGAATATATTTCCAAATAAATGATAAATGGGTTGTACTTGTATAGCGCTTTTCTACCTTCAAGGTACTCAAAGCGCTTTGACACTACTTCCACATTTACCCATTCACACACACATTCACACACTTATGGAGGGAGTTGCCATGCAAGGCGCTAACCAGCACCCATCAGGAGCAAGGGTGAAGTGTCTTGCTCAGGACACAACGGACGTGACGAGGTTGGTACTAGCTGGGGATTGAACCAGGAACAACAAGATTTTCACATTTTTTAAAGCTGATAAAAAATAAAAAAATAAAAAACAATAATGCACTTATTGTTGGAAATAAAAATGGAAATTATTAATCAAATATTTAAAGCAACACTTATTAGCGTTAGGCTTGCCTTTGTATCGAAATTACCATTTAATATTATTATTAGTGTGATGGCAGGGTAACTCTGGTAAATTAGTTACATTGAAAATTGCTATTTAATTTTACAATACGATTTTAGTAAATCATAATGTGAGTGTGAATGTTGTCTGTGTTGGCCCTGTGATGAGGTGGCGACTTGTCCAGGGTGTACGCCGCCTTCCGCCCGATTGTAGCTGAGATAGGCGCCAGCGACCCCAAAAGGGAATAAGCAGTAGAAAATGGATGGATGGAAGAATATATTTCCAAATAATTTGTTATAAAAAAACAAGAACATTTAAAAAAAAAAAAATAAACAAATCATCATTTTCACATTTTTCAAAGCTGATAAACAAATAAAAATAATGCACTCATTGTTGCAAATAAAAATGGAAATTATTAATCAAATATGTAAAACCTCACTTACTAGGGTTAGGTTTGCCTTTGTATCGAAATTACTATTCATTATTATTATTATTATTATTATTATTATTATTATTATTATTATTATTATGGCAGAGTAACTATGGTAATTTAGTTACATTGAAAAATGCTATTTAATTTTACGATATGAATGGAGTAAATGATATGTATATATTTCCAGATAATGCATAATAAAATAACAACAACATAAAAAAATAAATACAAAGAAAATCTAAATTTTCAGATTTTTTAAAATTGATTAAAAAAATAATAACAATAAAGCGCTGTTGGAAATAAAAATGGAAATTATTAATTAAATATGCAAAACAACACTTTTTAGGGTTAGTCTTGCTTTCGTATCAAAATTACTATTTATTATTATTATTATTATGATGGCAGGCTAACTACGGTAAATTAGTTACATTGAAAATTGCTATTTAATTTTAGGATACGATTTTAGTAACTGATATGAATATATTTCCAGACAATGCATTTTAAAAAAACAACAACATAAAAAAATAAATACAAAAAAAAATCAACATTTTCAGAGTTTTTACAATTGATTAAAAAATAATAATAACAATAAAGCACTGTTGGAAATAAAAATGTAAATTATTAATTAAATATGGAAAGCAAAACGTATTAGGGTTAGGCTTGCCTTTGTATCAAAGTTACTATGTATTATTATTATTATTAGTATGATGGCAGGTTAACTACGGTAAATTAGTTACTTCAAAAATTGCTGTTTAACTTTACGATACGATTTTAAGAAATGATAAGAATATATTTCCAAATAATGCATAATAAAATAACAACAAGATAAAAACAACTCGAAACAAATAATAATTACCGTATTTCCATGAATTGCCACAGGGCATATAGTATGTGCCTGCCTTCAATTACTGCAGGGTTAAACTCGCTTCGCAAAATAATTAGCGCATGCTTAGTATTACTGCCTGGTCAAACTCGTGACGTCACGAGTGATGTCATCATTTTCAAAATGGAGGAGGCTGATTTAAATACCGGTAATTTGAAATCCTATAAAGGGAAAAAGATTAAGAGCTATTCAGTAGGATTTAAGGTCCAAGCTTACATCACACTCAAATTTTTACTGCATTCCTTTGGTAAGTGCCGGAGTGAGAAGAGGTTTTAAAATAATTAGCGCATGCTCACTTTTACCGCATGCCTTTGGTAAGCGCAGGAGTGAGAAGAGGTTTTAAATTAATTGGCACCCCAGCGGCAATTCAAGGAAATACGGTATCCCGTTTTTTAAAGCTGATAAAAAAATATAATAATAATGCACTCATTGTTGGAAATAAAAATGGAAATTATTAATTAAATATGTAAAACAACACTTATTAGAGTTAGGCTTGCCTTTGTATTGAAGTTACTATTTAGTATTATGATGGCAGGCTAACTACAGTAAATTAGTTACATTGAAAATTGCTATTTAATTAAAGGTTATTGAATTATCCCCCATTTATATTCCTCAACCCTTTTTACCACAAAGATGCAATGCTATGAGAAGTGCACTCCTAAGATGACGTCGTTGGACCGCTCAAGATGTGGCGAGTGGCATTGCAAGGTGATCATTTCTCCGTCCTGTACATGCTGCTCCATGCAGGGCCCAAGGGGACATGTCCAAGATTTGAAATCTAATCTTCCCGTCCAAATGGTCGCATCTTGCAGGCTTTCCAAAGATTGAATTTAGCCTCGAATGCTCCCCATTACAATAATCAAAAACATGTTCGGAGACGCGACACTGTGTGGGATCCCTTTTAAGGAGTCTATAAAAAATGTATTTGCAAAGATAGAAATGCTTTATTTGCACAAATTAATCCAACAATGATTATTAATATTGTCACTTCCTGTGGGGTATTTGTGATAAAGTAGTAATTAATGTAGGTATTAGGTAAGTAATCAATACAGTTATTGATTTTTTTTTAGATCTGTCTCTGTATAGACAGTAAATAAAAAATGACATGCTTGTACAATATTTTTCATACATTGTAGTTTTTAATTATATATGTTTTTTTATTTTAGAGCTATATTCATAGACAGTAATTTAAAAAAATACATGCTTCTAAAATATTCAAATGTATTATATTTTATTCCTTATAAATAAAAATGTGTGTAAATTTAATTATAAAGCAAATTGGCACAATATTAATAAGCTAACCACAATGTTATATACATTGTTCACTGTATTTTTGTCCTAAATAAATCAATTTAGGTTCGCAAATTGTTTGTTTTTTTGTGTCAGTCTGGGCTGTATCTGTTTTGTCATCATTACATTATGTTCCAAATGTGTGTGTTCATAACAGTACTCGACAGTTTAATATCCTTTTGACAGCCAGAGTCCTCTGCAGTGGACATTGTCAGAATAGGCGTAGGTCAAATTTTCTTTAGATGAGCTTTTCCACCAAGGGCTTCATACTCTCAAATTAAAATAAAAATGTGGGCCATTTTGATGCATTATGTACATTAAAGACTCTAAAACCATCAGAATATGCTAAAAAAAATTTGGAAAAAAAACTACCTATAGATGACAAAGCAAACAGGTGTTAGTATAATATCTAATATACAACGGTATCCAAATTTACGATTTATTTATTGGTTCTTGAATAGAAAATCGAACAATTTTAATAGTGTAGCAAATTTCTCCATAAGAAACAATCTAAATATGAATAATGGTTTCCAGCCTCGACAAAAGTCCACATTTTAGTGAAGGTTTGTACACCATGACAACATATAAAGTGTTTCATCAAACAAACATAACAAGGAGGTGATAAACCTTTGGTGCCCTCACAAACAATCAGAAATTACAAAAAAAAATATTAACTTTGACAACAATATTGCTACAAATATTCAACTTTAAATGAAGCATTTAAAAATGTAAAATCCCCTCACAGTAAGTACATTGTCATCAGCAAAAGAGCATACACAAGAGGAATTGGTTGGGGGCACGGAGGAGGGGCTCGATGTGTGTGCGTGTGTGTGTGTGTGTGTGTGCGCTCTTGGAAGAGACCCCCCTGACGAGAAGTTGTCTTTTTTCCCGCTGTGACATTAGTTCACATTAGTGCATAATTTTCCAGTAAAGTCAGTTCTCATCACAATTAAAAACATATTTTTTTAGTACCAGCAAGCACAAAATGGTTACCGGCGGTACACACAATGAATAAATGAAACATTTATACAAAGAGACACGGTTTGCACACAGAGGCAAGTTTGCAAACTGAAAAGTTGGGAACTAGAGGTGTTCGGAAATCGACTGTATAACTGTGTCTTTTTAATAATGAACAATTACATTTGAAAGACATGTTGTGAGCATGTTTTTCGTCCTGGTCGTGGAACTGTGGACCAGCTCTGTACTCTTGGCAGGGTCCTTGATGGTGCATGGGAGTTTGCCCAACCAGTCTATCAATCAATCAATCAATCAATCAATCAATCAATGATTATTTATATAGCCCTAAATCACTAGTGTCTCAAAGGGGCTGCACAAACGATTATACAAACCACAACGACATCCTCGGTAGAGCCCACATAAGGGCAAAGAAAACTCACACCCAGTGGGACTCACACCCAGTGGGATGTCGGTGACAATGATGACTATGAGAAACCTTGGAGAGGACCGCATATGTGGGCAACCCCCACCTCTAGGGGAACCGAAATCAATGAATGTCGAGCGGGTCCAACATGATACTGTGAAAGTTCAATCCATAGTGGATCCAACACAACCGTGAGAGTCCAGTCCAGAGTGGATCCAACACAGCAGAGAGAGTCCCGTCCACAGTGGAGCCAGCAAGAAACCACCCCAAGCGGAGGGGGATCAGCAGCGCAAAGATGTCCCAGCCAATACACAGGCGAGCGGTCCATCCTAGGTCCCGGCTCTGGACGAGCGGTCCATCCTGGGTCCCGGCTCTGGACGAGCGGTCCATCCTGGGTCCCGACTCAGGACAGCCAGCACCTCATCCATGGCCACCGGACCGTACCCCCTCCAGTGGGACAGAGGAGAAAAAGAAAAGAAACGGCAGATCAACTGGTCTACATGTGTATTTTCTGGACTTGGAGAAGGCAATCGACCGTGTCCTTCGGGAAGTCCTGTGGGGAGTGCTCAGAGTGTATGGGGTATCGGACTGTCTGATTGTGGGAGTCCGCTCCCTGTACGTTTAGTGTCAGAGCTTTGTCCGCCTTGCCGGCAGTAAGTCGGACACGTTTCCAGTGAGGGTTGGACTCCGCCAAGGCTGCCCTTTGTCACCGATTCTGTTCATAACTTTTATGGACAGAATTTCTAGGCGCAGTCAAGGCGTTGAGGGGATCCAGTTTGGTGGCTGCAGAATTAGGTCTCTGCTTTTTTGCAGATGATGTGGTCCTGATGGCTTCATCTAACCGGGATCTTCAGCTCTCACTGGGTTGGTTCGCAGCCGGGTGTGAAGCGACTGGGGTGAGAATCAGCACCTCCAAGTCCGAGTCCATGGTTCTCGCCCGGAAAAGGGTGGAGTGCCATCTCTAGGTTGGGGAAGAGACTCTGCCCCAAGTGGAGGAGTTTAAGTACTTTGGAGCTTTGTTCACGAGTGAGGGAAGAGTGGATCGTGAGATCAACAGGCGGATTGGAGCGGTGTCTTCAGTAAGGCGGACACTGTATCGATCCGTTGTGGTGAAGAAGGAGCTGAGCCGGAAGGCAAAGCTCTCAATTTACCGGTCGATCTACGTTCCCATCCTCACCTGTGGTCATGAACTTTGGGTTATGACCGAAAGGACAAGATCAAAGGTACAAACTGCCAAAATTTGTTTCCTCCACCGGGTGGCGGGGCTCTCCCTTAGAGATAGGGTGAGGGGCTCTGCCATCCGGGGGGAGCTTAAAGTAAAGCCACTGCTCCTCCACATCAAGAGGAGCCAGATGAGGTGGTTCGGGCATCTGGTCAGGATGTCACCCGAACGCCTCCCAAGGGTGGTATTTAGGGCATGTCCAACGAGTAGTAGGCCAAAGGGAAGACCCATGACAAATTGGGAAGACTATGGGAACGCCTCGGGATAACCCTGGAAAGAGCTAGACGAAGTGGCTGGGGAGAGGGAAGTCTGGGCTTTCCTGCTTAGGCTGCTGTCCCCACGACCCGACCTCGGATAAGCGGAAGAAGATGGATGTTGTGGGACAATTATAATTAGTTGAAGGACAAAATTGGACGACACTGCCTATAAAAAAAATACTTTTAAGTTTTATCATTGCTTTTTATATCTGAAAAATCAAAAATGGGAAAAATAAGCTGAAATGTAGCTGAAATGTCTGCAAAAATTATCAAAACATAAGTATCAAGTCAAGCAGTTGGCTCAGCATTATTTTTATGGATAATTGGAGCAACTACATTACGAACTGAGCGTGCATTTATTGAAGACGTTGTGCAAAGCGGCATCTGGTTGGCAATGAAACAACTGATGACACATTCAGGCCCATCATTTTGTTTAATTGTGACTAAACTATTGAACGACCAAATAGTGTCTGCACAAATAAGTGTGTCGGCCTTGCATGAACAAACCTCTAACAGAGCCATGAATCAACCATGGCGGATAATCAAATCACATGCAAATGTGTTTTATCTGCCGCTGATGCTCGATGCCCCGAGGGCTCCTGACGGTTGTAAGGGGCGGGGCGGGACATAATGAGGGGTCATGCATGAGAGGGCCTTTGTAAACACGGCGAGTGCGAGCTCTTTTATTGGGGACAAATCTAAGGAATTGGGTTCAAGACAAAGGCAGCGTGAGATGGCGTCACCCTCTCACACATGTGAAGAGAAAAAAAGAAGTATGCGGCGTTTAATGTGGTGTTTCAAGTGTTCACAATGTGGGGGCTCAAAGTATCCAAACAATCAAGCCCCTGCAAGGTAAATAAAGGCGTACCTTTTAAAAGAAATATTTGGTTTCAGTTAAATAAAGACTATATTTGTAGAAGTCAAAGTATGGTTCTGTCTACTGTGGTTTGTACATTTTCTGCAAATCCCAAGCGAGAATGTGGAGATTGTTTTTGAACGGGCTCTGAAAACTATTATAAAGTTGTTTCAGTCGGATAAACTAGTTTCCTTTTTATTCAGCATCTGACGTTGGCCTTGTTTCATACTTTCTTTTCTGTAGACGCATACTAAGTGTATGATTTCTTTTTTCTTTGTTCAAATTAGGAACAGCACATACTAATTAACGTATACATGATATGTAAATATGTCAGATTTCAGCCAAGGGGCTAATTTCCATCTGTAGTCCCCAGACTGGTTCGTTTTACACATATATTTAAATATTAACAACATTAACTGTAACACAGACAAAAGAGAATTTGAGCAGCTTTTTGAGTAGTTTCAGAATGTGTATGTGGAGAGGGGTGGGGGGCGTGACCCGCGGGCCTGCAGCGAAGCGGGGTGTGCCAGGATCGGCCTCGAAGTCAGCGACAGGTGCGTAGACGGCCCACCTGTCTTGTTATCTAATCACCTGTCGCTCTGTATAAGCAGCAACCAGCAGGTGAGTCGTTGGAGCTGGCGTGAAAGGGAGAGCGTGCCTGTCACAGCGACAAAAGACAATTGCTGGAAAGCAACACACAGACTTTTATGAAAAATAAAACTGTATTAAACCATGCAACGGGCTCGCATAGAAATGCTTGGTGGTCTGCTCGGACCACAAACCCCTCCAGTGGCTCCACCGCATGAAAGATGCCAATGCGTGGATCACATGGTTTGGTATCTAGCTTTACAATCCTACAATTTTAGAGTGATCCACAGACCGGGGGCGGAGATGGCCGTGGCCGACTTCCTTTCCCTCTCACTCATGGGGGGTGGGGGGGAGTTGGAGTTGGATCGGCCGGACGGCTTACCGGCCTGCGTCTGGCGGTGGAGATATGTGGAGAGGACGTGGCCTGCGGGCCTGCTGTGAAGCGGGGTGTGCCAGGATCGGCCTCGAAATCAGCGACAGCTGCGTAGATGGCCCACCTGGGCTTTATTATCTAATCACCTGTCGCTCTGTATAAGCAGCAACCGGCAGGTGAGTCGTTGGAGCTGGCGTGAGAGGGAGAGCGTGCCTGTCACAGCGACAAAAGACAATTGCTGGAAAGCAACCTACAGACTTTTATGAAAAATAAAACTGTATTGAACCATGAAACGGGGCTTCACGGTGGCAGAGGGGTTAGTGCGTCTGCCTCACAATACGGAGGTCCTGCAGTCCTGGGTTCAAATCCAGGCTCGGGATCTTTCTGTGTGGAGTTTGCATGTTCTCCCCGTGAATGCGTGGGTTCCCTCCGGGTACTCTGGGTACTCCGGCTTCCTCCCACTTCCAAAGACATGCACCTGGGGATAGGTTGATTGGCAACACTAAATTGGCCCTAGTGTGTGAATGTGAGTGTAAATGTTGTCCGTCTATCTGTGTTGGCCCTGCGATGAGGTGGCGACTTGTCCAGGGTGTACCCCGCCTTCCACCCGATTGTAGCTGAGATAGGCGCCAGCGCCCCCCGCAACCCCGAAAGGGAATGAGCGGTAGAAAATGGATGGATGGATGGATGAACCATGAAACGGGCTCGCAAAGAAATGCTTGGTGGTCTGCTCAGACCACAAACCCTTCCAGTGGCTCCACCGCATGAAAGATGCCAACGCGCGGGTGGTATCTCGCTTTACAACCTCTACAATTTTAGAGTGATCCACAGACCAGGGGCGCAGTTGGCAGTGGCCGACTTCCTCTCCCGCTCCCTCACGGAAATAAGAAAAATAATACAACTGTTTTGAACCATGAAACGGGTTTGCATAGAAATGCTTGGTGGTCTGGAGGACCCACTGGAAGGCAACTTCTACAGTGTATTATCTGCAAATGTGTACATTAGGAAAAACAATGATGTTCAAGGAAAATAAAATGGGACTCGAGATGGATCCTTGAGGTACCCCTCGAGGAAAATCTTGAAATGATTACCGCCATTTTATTCCATTGACCGCAGAGCATTGTGTTGGCCAAATATGATTCCATCCATTTTAATGGCATTTGTGGAAAAAATAATTGGGGATATTGTTGATATCTGTACAAACCCCGTTTCCAAATGACTTGAGAAATTGTGTTAGATGTAAATATAAACGGGATACAATGATTTGCAAATCCTTTTCAAACAATATTCAATTGAATGCAATACAAAGACAATATATTTGATGTTCAAACTCATAAACTTTTTTTTTTTGCAAATAATAATTAACTTAGAATGTCATGGCTGCAACACGTGCCAAAGTAGTTGGGAAAAAGCATGTTCACCAATGTGTTACATCACCTTTTCTTTTAACTACACTCAATAAACGTTTGGGAACTGAGGAAAGTAATTGTTGAAGCTTTGAAAGTGTAATTCTTTCCCATTCTTGTTTTATGTAGAGCTTCAGTCGTTCAACAGTCCGGGGTCTCCGCTGTTGTATTTTACGCTTCATAATGCGCCACACATTTTCTATGGGAGACAGGTCTGGACTGCAGTTGGGCCAGGAAAGTACCTGTGCTCTTTTTTTTTTTTTTTTAACGAAGCCACGCTGTTGTAACACGTGATTAATGTGGCTTGGCATTGTCTTGCTGAAATAAACAGGGGCATCCATGAAAAAGACGGCGCTTAGATGGCAGCATATGTTGTTCCAAAACCTGTATGTACCTTTCAGCATTAATGGTGCCTTCACAGATGTGTAAGTTACCCATGCCTAGGAGCACTAATCCACCCCGTGGTTGGGGGTGGTGCGGGGGGTGTGGTTCGGGGCAAGGGGCGTGGTTAAGAGGGGAGTAGTATATTTACAGCTGTTGTGTGCCCTGTTGTGCATTGCACTTTCTAAAGTAGATATTATTGTCACAAATGCATGATTGATTGATTGAAACTTGTATTAGTAGAATGCACAGTACAGTACATATTCCGTACAATTGACCACTAAATGGTAACACCGCAATACGTTTTTCAACTTGTTTAAGTCGGGGTCCACATTAATCAATTCATGGTACAAATATATACTTTCAGCAAAATAGAGTCACCACACAAGTTAATCATCTTAGTATATACATTGAACTATTTACAATCCGGGGGGTGGCATGAGGAGCTTTGGTTGATATCAGTACTTCAGTCATCAACAATTGCATCAACAGAGAAATGTGGACATTGAAACAGTGTAGGTCTTACTTAGTAGGATATGTACAGCCAGCAGAGAACATAGTGAGTTCAGATAGCATAAGAACAAGTATATACATTAGAAATACATTCGATTATTTACATTAGGTTATTTATAATCCTGGGAGATGGGATGTGAATGGAGGACGATTAAAGGGTTGAAGTTGCCTGGAAGTGTTGTGGTGCATCATGTACAATAGATGGCAGTATTGTCTTGTTTAAGAGTGTCTCATGCTGTTTACGGCAGACGAACTGACTTACGGTAGTGTTAGACGTAAACGTGACTGTTGTTGTTGTGTGATGTTACTGCATTAGGAGGACGTTAATGAGACTGCCTAGCAATAAACCCACATAAGAAACCAAGAACTCGCCCTCGATCATTCTACAGTTATAACATCATTGGGCAGACACGCTCTCAGACACGTCACTCAGGTTCTCATGGAGCTAGGGGGACGTCGCTTCCAGCTCCGCCTGAATTTCGGGAGATTTTCGGGAGAAAATTTGTCCCGGGAGGTTTTCGGAAGAGGCGCTGAATTTCGGGAGTCTACCGGAAAATCCGGGAGGGTTGGCAAGTATGGGTCTGGATGACAGGATGTCGAACATTTCCAAAAACAATTTGAAATGTGGAATCGTCAGACCACAAAACACTTTACCACTTTGCATCAGTCCATCTTAGATGATCTTGGGCCCAGAGAAGCAGGGGGTGTTTCTGGATGTTGTTGATGAATGGCTTTCTCTTTGCATAGTAGAGCTTTAACTTGCACTTACAGATGTAGCGACCAACTGTATTTAGTGATAGTGGTTTTCTGAAGTGTTTCTGAACCCATGTGGTGATATCCTTTAGAGATTGATGTCGGTTTTTGATACAGTGCCGTCTGAGGGATCGAAGGTCACGGTCAATCAATGTTGGTTTCCGGCCATCCAGCTTGCGTGGAGTGATTTCTCCAGATCCTCTGAACCTTTTGATGATATAATGGACCGTAGATGTTAAAATCCCTAAATTTCTTGCAATTGCACTTTTAGAAACGTTGTTCTTAAACTGTTTGACTATTTTCTCACGCAGTTGTGGACAAAGGGGTGTACCTCGCCCCATCCTTTCTTGTGAAAGACTGCGCATTGTTTGATGCAGTACCGCCTGAGGGATCAAAGGAACGTGATATCATCGCTTACGTTCAGTGATTTCTCCAGATTCTCTGAACCTTTTGATGATTTTACGTAGATGGCAAAATCCCTAAATTCCTTGCAATAACTCGTTGAGAAATGTTGTTCTAAAACTGTTCGACAATTTGCTTACAAAGTGGTGACCCTGCCCCCATCCTTGTTTGTGAATTACTTAGCATTTCATGGAAGCTGCTTTTATACCCAATCATGGCACCCACCTGTTCCCAATTAGCCTGCACACCTGTGGGATGTTCCAAATAAGTGTTTGATGAGCATTCCTCAACTTTATCAGTATGTATTGCTATCTTTCCCAACTTCTTTGTCACGTGTTGCTGGCATGAAATTCTAAAATAATGATTGTTTGCAAAAAAAAAAAGTTAATCAGTTTGAACATCAAATATATAGCTTGGTTGGTAGAGTGGCTGTGCCAGCAACTTGAGGGTTGCAGGTTCGATTCCCGCTTCCGCCATTCTAGTGACTGCCGTTGTGTCCTTGGGCAAGGCACTTTACCCACCTCCTCCCAGTGCCACCCACACTGGTTTAAATGTAACTTAGATATTGGGTTTCACTATGTAAAGCACTTTGAGTCACTAGAGAAAAGCGCTATATAAATATAATTCACAATTCACAAATATGTTGTCTTTGTAGCATATTCAACTGAATATGGGTTGAAAATGTTTTGCAAATCATTGTATTCTGTTTATATTTACATCTAACACAATTTCCCAACTCATATGGAAATGGGGTTTGGAGATAAATACGAAAAAAAGGACGGGAAAAAATTAGCTTCTTCGCTTCCTCGAAAAAGGAAGCGGTGAAAAGGGGAACGGAAACCACAATTTGAAATGTTGGACTGCTTGCCTTTTGAAGACGGGCATAACTCGCCAGAGAAATGCAATATTTAATATTTACAAGCTCTTTTGAGGTTTACGACTCGGACCATTCATGTGCTAAACAGAAGAGCTTCTTTCAGAGCCACGTGGAAGACGGCTCGTGTTTAATTACAGAAGGCAGGGTCTCAATGGCATTGTAATTGAAGGCAACGCCCCGGCCTGAAAGGGGCCAAAGGGCTTTAAACATGTTGAGCGCTTTATTGCAACGAGGTCTCACTCGACTACTTGCACAAACCACAATGGAGGAGCGAGGGGGAAACAAATGATTGTACTCGTTTCTCTGCCGAGGCGTGCGCGTGCTCTGTTGTCTGTGCTGCGGCGCTCCCTCCAGCTCCGGAGGGGGGAAGTGAGTCATACTGACGACAAAAGCGACAAGTGCTCAGAAGCATGCATGCGCTGCTTAATGACAGCCCTAAAGTACAGGAAGTGTCCGTTCAAACGAGGTCTATATAAAGAGGGCAACGAAACAGCAGCATCCAGGCGGGACCACAGGGACTTATATGATCTACCTCGCTTGTTCCACTTGCAGATCATCAACCTTGTTTGTAAATAACCTTGTGCTTTTAATTAGGAAGACCTAATCAAGTTAGGTTCAAACGAGGCCTGTTGAACCCACCGCATGAAAAGGGAAATGCACTTTATTGGGGGAGGAATTTTGCCTATCATTCACAATCTTTATAGAAGACAAGAACACATACAGAACAGACTAAACGTTTGGACACACCTTCTCATTCAATGCATTTTCTTTATTTTCATGACTAATTAATGTTGTAAATATATGGAGAAAATATGGAAAAGTTGCTTTTTTTGGTCAACAGCTTGTCCATATTTTCTTCTTCCATATTATTGTCAATTCAGGTTATTCAAGCAACAATTTTTTGGGTGAGTACTTGGGGTGTGGGAAAAAAATCGATTGTTTTTTTTTTTAATTTAGTGAGGTGAAGTGAATTATATTTATATAGCGCTTTTCTCAAGTGACTCAAAGCGCTTTACATAATGAAACCCAATATCTAAGTTACATTTAAACCAGTGTGGGTGGCACTGGGAGCAGGTGGGTAAAGCGTCTTGCCCAAGGACACAACGGCAGTAACTAGGATGGCACAAGCGGGAATCGAACCTGCAACCCTAAAGTTGCTGGCACGGCCACTCTACCAACCGAGCTATGCTATATATATATATATATTTTTTTTTTTAATCAATCCAACAAACCACCACACAGCAATACCATAACAATGCAATCCAATTCCAAAACCAAACCTGACCCAGCAACACTCAGAACTGCAATAAACAGAGCAATTGAGAGGAGACACAAACACGACACAGAACAAACCAAAAGTAATGAAACAAAAATGAATATTATCAACAACAGTATCAATATTAATTATAATTTCAGCATAGCAGTGATTAAAAATCCTTCATTTACATTATCATTAGACATTTATAAAAATAATAAAAAAAGAACAATAGTGTCACAGTGGCTTACACTTGCATCGCATCTCATAAGCTTGACAACATACTGTGTCCAATGTTTTCAAAAAAGATAAAATAAGTCATATTTTTGGTTTGTTTAATTGTTAAAAAAAATTTACATTATTGCAATCAGTTGATAAAACATTGTCCTTTACAATTATAAAAGCTACTACTCTGCTGGCATGTCAGCAGACTGGGGTAGATCCTGTTGAAATCCTATGTATTGAATGAATACAGAATCGTTTTGAATGGGAAAAATATCGTTTTTGAATCTAGAATCGCGTTGAATCGAAAAAATCGATATATTATCGAATTGTGACCCCAAGAATCGATATTGAATCGAATCGTGGGACACCCAAAGATTCGCAGCCCTAGTGAGTACCGTATTTTTCGGGCAATAAGTCGAAGTTTTTTTCATAGTTTGGCCGTGGGTGCGACTTATACTCAAGTGTGCCCTGGCCCTTTCAGCCGCCGACCTCTGAGGAACCTATTTTGTCCTGTTTACATGGTGTCCGTTTCTGCACCATCACCCTAAGTTATCCCTTTTTGTCTAATTAAATTTTGTGTAATCCCACCTTGGCTCCCGTCTCTGCATCCTGGGGTCACCCCCACTTGACCAAGACCCTAACAATTACCATTTAGTGGTCAATTGTTAGGAATATGTACTGTACTGTACAATCTACTAATAAAAGTTTCAATCAATCAATCAATCAAATAATAGCGGGGTTGATTGTAACTCAAACCTTTGCTTGCAAATTGAAGAATAACAAAACAACCATGGATACTTCTCAAAATACTGTTAAATTGGGGCACTCTTAAGTGTGAAACACTTAAATTGGGGCACTCTTAAGTCAAAGTACCGCTGTAAAACATTTTCTCAAAATCCTTCTGTTCTACATTCTGAGAATTCACTGATAACGTCCAAATATGGCCCAGGGGGCGGTAGATAACAGCCAGGTAGCGAGGCAGCGGTGCGACAGACCTCATAATAAGCACCTCCAATTATTTATATTCAATACTTAGGTTAGGGGTAAGGTTAAGGTTTGCATTGTATATTAGTGTGACCCCTCCACCCTTTTTAAGGGGACGAGCAATATGCACATTCGTATAGTTAGGAGGAGATGCCTCCTTAAGCGGGAAAATTTTGTTTGGTTTGAGCCACATTTTGCTGAGACCAATGACGTTAAGATTGTTGTCTCTGATGACTTCATTAACTAATAACGTTTTGGGAGACAATGATCTTATGTTTAAAAAGCCTACATTATAGGGAGTGGGCTGTTTTGAGGAATGTTTGTTAATGTTATCCGTAGTAGTGATATTAATAACGTTACGTTATGTGGGGAAGCGTGGCCGACGGACCGACGCAAGGCAGGGCGCGCCGGGATTGACGCTGTAAACAAGATCAGGTGCGTGGATCGCCCACCTGGGCACAATCATCTAATCTCCTCGCAATGTGTAAAAGGGCAGCAGCAGAGAACAACGGGGCAGAAAGATTTGGAGAGGCAGAAGCGGACACTGAGCGCAAGAGTATCTAAGAATTAAAATAAACACAGGGATTAAAAAAAACAAAAACAAAAGAAATGTATGATGTACATTTTTCAGAATGGGTTTAACCTATTTAAATATATTTTTAACTATTTAACTTTTTTTTATAAACTATCATAACCATTTAACAGTTTTTTTTAAACTATTTTAAATATTTCTTAATTATTGAGAAAAAAATACAACCGACCTATGAACTGAGCAAAAGCCATTTTACGCAAATACTCAGCATCACCACAACTGCTAACTGATCATCTGAAGGGGGGAAACATATTAACATTGCTTTCGGCACACGGAGAGAATTTGTGAAGCCGAAAATGCGAAGCTGCCCATGCCGCATGTGCACAAATGCATCTCTAATGAGCGGTGTCCTACTTGTTCAATTCATTACAGAGATTGTTCAACCCTTTCATCTTGTGTTCGAGCGTCTGTGCATGACTACAAATGGTGTGTCATATGAGTTGTCCTTAATCGTGTGTGTGTGTGTGTGTGTGTGTTAAAATAGAGCAGAAGATTGGGGGGGTTGGTATTTTGTGCACATCCGTATTATCTCTAGCTGCTCATCCAGAGGAGAATCGGTCCGTAATTACAAGTGTCTGACTGAGTCACTAGCGAGCTCCTTCCCCTCACCAAAGGACGGCAATAACAGTTTCCGCCTCATAGCCAGAGGGCAAATAATCCCTGCCAACAGCGTACAAAAGGTAGTGTGGGCTAACATCCACATGAATCCTCGGAACCTTCTCCCTAGTGTCTGGTTGACTTCCTGTAGACTCGCATGTGTGTATTAAGAAGAGCTAAGTCCACCCTTTATTTTCTTTGGCCCTGGCTTGCTGGTTTTGTTCTGCCATCTCCTTTTAGCCCTTGAAAATCTGCTATATCGAATCAACCCGAAGCTCTGAAACGGTGGCTGAGGGCCCGGTTTGGAATAAGGATGTAAGTTTTCAGAATGTACTTTTGTCTAATTCAAGACAGTGAGCATCCCAGAGGCGTTGTGCTACATTCATTCTAACTGTTCTGATAGCGTATTCATGCGTCTGCATTTTTTTTTCTTTCTTTTTTAACCCACTCCCACTGTCTGGATATGCCGATTCGAATAAAAAAACCTCTTATGGGACTTTAATCGAACATCTGGAAAGACAAGGCACCGCCCATCATGGGGGGAGAAGCTCTCTGTGGGTTAAACTTACAGTAATTCCGTACATTCTTCGTGGCAGGAACGGTCCCGCATATGTAAAGAATCTTATTTGATGTTGCCATAAAGTTTATGACGAGGCTTGGAATTCACCCAGATAGTTTCTTTATATTGCCAGCAATCTGCAAAGTGTGTTCCAAAGCAGGTCCACTTGCAGCTCTATGAGTATTACTAGGGGAATATTGTCAATACATCGGAATTAAAGGCCTACTGAAATGAGATTTTCTTATTTAAACGGGGATAGCAGATCCATTCCATGTGTCATACTTCATCATTTCGCGATATTGCCATATTTTGCTGAAAGGATTTAGTAGAGAACATCAACAATAAAGTTCGTAACTTTTGGTCGCTAATAAAAAAGCCTTGCCTTTACTGGAAGTAGCAGATGATGTGCGCGTGACATCACGGGTTGTGGAGCTCCTCACATTGTTTACAATCATGGCCACCAGCAGCAAGAGCGATTCCGTCCGAGAAAGCGACGAATTCCCCATTAATTGGAGCGAGGATGAAAGATTAGTGGATGAGGAAAGTGAGAGTGAAGGACTAGAAAAAAAAAAAAATAAAGTTAAAAAAAAAGCTGATTGCATTGGGATGGATTCAGATGTTTTCAGACACATTTACTAGGATAATTCTGGGAAATCCCTTATCTTTCTATTGTGTTGCTAGTGTTTTAGTGAGATTAAATAGTATCTGATACTCAGAGGGGTGTGTCCACGGGTGGCTTGACGCCAGTCCCTGAGGGAAGTCGATGGCAGCTGCATGGACGGCGCAAGCTCAGCTGATCTCCGGTAAGAGGCGACTTTTTACCACAATTATCTCACCGAAACCTGCCGGTTGACAAGTGGTCGGGAACCATGTTCGCTTGACCGCTCTGATCCATAGTGAAGCTTCACCTCCGCGACATTTTCAACAAGAAACTCCGCGGGAAATGTAAAATTGTAATTTAGTAAACTAAACCGCCCGTATTGATATATAAACTATCAGACTGCGTGGTCGGTAGTAGTGGGCTTTAAGGAAACCAGATGAATATAAATATTAGCAGTGATGGGCAAGCTACTTGGAAAATGTAGTAAGCTAAACTATGAGTTACTTTTTAATAAATGGCTAAACTACAGAGGAAGCTATCCCCAGAGAATTACAGCAAACTACACAGCAAAAAATAGCTTGCAAAACAAGCAAAATAGCATCTATACCTTTACATAAAAACAAACAATGGCTTTGTGTTATTTGGGAACAATTGGTAATGGTTATGTGCAGTAAAACTTTTCATGAACTCAACTCACCTTAATGTGCGCTCTTAAATTTGTGTTGGACGTCTTGGATGAAGAGAGCAGTTTTGATTTTGGTATACAAAGTAAACCACTAAAAACTAAGGTTTTGGGCATTTTTTTCTCTAAACACATACATTTGTCTAAATATGACCAAGGACACCCATTATTGTGGGTTTTCTGCACATCATCTTCTTCACTAAAGGAAAAACTTAATCCGCGGGAGAGAATCCCTCTGCTATTTTCAAGTGTTTTATTTTTTTTTTGAGTGAAATGGTAAATGGTAAATGGGTTGTACTTGTATAGCGTTTTTCTACCCCTTTTTAAGGAGTCCAAAGCGCTTTAACAGTATTTCCACATTCGCCCATTCAAACACACATTCACACACTGACGGCGGGAACTGCCATGCAAGGCGCTCACCAGGACCCATCAGGAGCAAGTGTCTTGCCCAAGGACACAACGGACCTGACTAGGATGGTAGAAGGTGGGGATTGAACCAATAACCCTCAGATTGCTGGCACAGCCACTCTACTAACTTCGCCACGCTGTCCCCCAGTGGTCAGCTTGAAGCGCCCCTCTGTCTCTGACTCCCTCGGTGTCATGTGACATTGATGCGTGTCTATAATGAGTTTGCCACCTGGTTTGGATGACTCGCCTTATTTTGTCTCTGTAGTGTTTCGCCCTAGCCTTAGCCACTTGCGACTTATCATACAAACACTAACCATTGATCATGGATTTTCTCCGTACATCTCACTTGCCAACCCTCCCGATTTTTCCGGGAGACTCACGAATTTCAGTGCCCCTCCCGAAAATCTCCCGGATGACCATTCTCCCGAATTTCCCCCGGACAACAATATTGGGGGCGTGCCTTAAACACTGCCTTTATCGTCCTCTACAACCCGTCGTCACGTCCGCTTTTCCTCCATACCAACAGCGCGTCGGCCCAGTCACATAATATATGCAGCTTTTACACACACATTAGTGAACGCAAGGCCTACTTGGTCAACAGCCATACAGGTCACACTGAGGGTGGCCGTATAAACAATTTTAACACTGATACCAATATATGCCACACTGTGAACCCACACCAAGCAAGAATGACAAACACATTTTGGGAGAACATCCGCACCGTAACACAAGTTATGTTAATGTACCAATGATTGTCACACACACACTAGGAGGGGTGAAATTTTTCCTCTGCATTTGACCCATCCCCTTGATCACTCCCTGGGAAGTGAGGGGATCAGTGGGGAGCAGTGGGCAGCAGCGGTGCCGCGCCCGGGATTCATGTATGGTGATTTAACCCCCAATTCCAACCCGTTGATGCTGAGTGCCAAGCAGGGATGCAATGGGTCCCATTTTTTTATAGTCTTTGGTATGACTCGGCCGTGGTTTGAACTCCCAACCTACCGACCTCAGGGCGGACACTCTGACCACTAAGCCACTGAACACACACAACACAACAGAACAAATACCTAGAACTCCTTGCAGCGCTAACTCTTCCGGGATGCTACAACATACACCCACCGCTACCATCGAACACCGCCCCCCCATCTCCCGAATTCGGAGGTCTCAAGGCTGGCAAGTATGCCGTACATGTGGATGTTCTCATTTATGCAGGTCATTGTATTTTCTCCATTTTTTTTGGCCTGAATTGGCTGTCCATTTTCTGTCTTTATAGTTTGTAGCTTTGATACGCAAATCCCATAGGGGTGATGGAAGGATGGGCAGCGCCTGAGCGCTGCGGCCCACCACAATGGCCCCCACTCCCTCCCCTCTGTTGCTAGATATCTCGAGATGTACGTTGCAATATGTATATGTGCTTTGCTATGGAGGTTTTTTTCCCACTCCAGACTGGGCCCCCTTAGGACCCCACTCTAGATTGTATTTTTTTACTAATCCTTCCCCAGCGTTGACCTCTTTCCCATCTTTTACGGGGCGCCTTGTGGCGACCCATTAGCGTTCCTGTTTTGTAACCCTGTGCACTGTTTTTTTGTCTAATCTTGTGCTGAAAACAACGTTTTGTTGTACTTGTGCAATGACAATAAAGACCTATCCTTGATGTAAGCTACCTAGCTATATGGGCCTAAAATAGCAAAAATACAGGAAAAGCTTCTCGTTAAAAAAAAGGAGCTAAGTTACCACCAAGCGACTGGAGCTTAGCTACATGAATCTTGTTACTGCCCATCACTGAATATTAGGGGTGTCACGATTCGTTTTAACAACAATACGATTCACGATTGATCAAATTTTTTGTTAGAACGATTCGTTCTGAAATGATCCAGTGAGTTGAAAACGAATCCGTAACTTTTTAGCAATCATGCAGTGTGACGGTGAAATGAATAGTGGATACTGGATACTGAGGGTGAAGTTTACTATATTCATGTTATTTCTTCTAAGGGAATAAAATATTCACGATTGTTGGATACAAACAAGCAAGTAAACAACGATTAATAACCAATGCATTCATATCTGTAGAGTGAAAAGGTGCCGGACTTCTAGTTTTACTGTATATTTTTCAAGTAGCTTGCCCTTGACTGCTTGTCAAGTACGCAAGTCGGTGCCAAGTCTACAACCGGTTAAGACGTCACTTGCAACAAAGGTATCCACATTTTGTACCATTGGATTTTTTGAGAATCGGTACATGGTAGTACTGACGGAAATTGGTCTTTACCTATTAAAGTACAGGTTTATTACCCATCCTTATGTGGCAGAAAAGCCTGGATTATGCTACAGTGCCACGCTGCTCTTAGCCCTCCAAACCCTTCCGGCAGAGCTTGACATGCACCTTTGAAAAATTCTAACCTCAGAGACGCGGACCGCGTAGCTGTGATTCATCGGCTTCTTTTAATACATAATTTCCGGTATGTGACCTTTCCTGTTTTTACCTCCGGCGAGAGCCACTTTTTTTTAACCTCACAGAAATATTTGTTTTGATGATCGGGTGATGGTATGCAGAATGCCGGTACCAGCTACTCAAATGGACTCATTTGGACAAATAAATAAATCAATATTATAGTGTGCATTAATGTCAGTCCTCAACTGAGAACTACTGCTAAATCAAAAGATTACAGTTGCATGTGATTTCTCCGTCTAAAGTCAAAATTCCGTCTTTTTTAATCTCGGGGGAAAAAAAAAATTATCTTCTGTTTTTCGTTTTTTTTTTTCGACCCTAAGTCAAGATTCGTTTATTTGCCGATTCGTCATTTGTAATCGATACGTAGCTTATATTACGCCATAGTTCATAGGTGTCAAACTCTGGCCCCCGTGTAATTTCATTTGGCCCTTGAGGCAATATCAAATTAACATTAGAGCTGGCCCGCCGGTATTATACAGCGGTGCCGCTGTAACACTGCATTCACCAATCTCCCTAGAAAATCTCGAATTTCAGTGCCCCTCCCGAAAATCTCCCGGTGCAACCATTCTCCCGAATTCCAACCGGACAACAATATTGGGGGTGTGCCTTAAAGGCACTGCCTTTAGCGTCCCCTACAACCTCTTACGTCCGTTTTTCCTCCTCACAAACAGCGTGCCGGGCCAGTCACGCAATATATGTGGCTTTTACACACATGTAAGTAAATAAAAGGCATACTTGATAAACAGCATCCAGGTCACACTGAGGGTGGCCATATAAACAACTTTAACACTGTTGCAAATATGCGCCACACCAAACAAGAATGACCAACACATTTCGGGAGAACATCCACACCGTAACACAACATAAACACAACAGAACAAATACCCAGAATCCCTTGCAGCACTAACTCTTCCGGACCGCTACAATATACACCCCCTCCCCGCTACCAACAAACCCCGCCCCCCTAACCCCGCCCACTTGAGCCCCGACATTAACTAAGCAGTCAAAAGGCCTGAATGGTTGATTTATTCATTGTTATTTTATTTTCAAATGTATTAGCCCCTGGAAAAAGTTAATGTTAGTATTTACCTCAGAAGGCTGCAAATACAAAAGAGGCAGTCAATTTTTATTTAAATTTGATTTGATATGCCGTTGATATTTTTTAATTATTATTGTTATTATTATTTGAAACTCAATTTTGCATGTCACTTTAAAATTATATAAGCCTTGCTTGTTCAATATCCAATGAAAAACTTGTTTGGGTCCCTTTTAAAAGGTTAATTTGTTCAACCTCGGCCCGCGGCTTTGTTCAGTTTTAAATTTTGGCCCACTCTGTATTTGAGTTTGACACCCCTGCCGTAGTTGATTGGTCGATATGTTCCTTGTGACCAATCAGGACATCTGTTATGAATGATGACGTTATTACCGCCATTTTCCAAATGTAAACGATATCGGTTCTCGAGAGAAAGGACGCTTCACGAGTAAGAGAAATTGATAAACATGTCAAAAATAAGTTTCGATGGGACTGGATGGAAAGGGAAATCACTGATACTGTTGGGAAGAAGGAAGTTACGACTTTGTTCGGCGATTTTATTCGGAAAATTGATCGTCCTGGAAAAGTTTTCTGCACGTGGTGTCATGATAATATTGACTATGGATCACGAGGTTTCAAGGCGTTGGAAGTACATGCAAAACGCCAAAAACTTATGAAACAGCTTGAAGCAAGGAAAACGAACTTTTCACTAGCTGGTACTTTTGGATGTCAACCGAAAGTGAGCAAACCTTACGGCAGGGGTCGGGAACCTTTTTGGCTGAGAGAGCCAAGAATCCAAATATTTTATAATGTATTTTCGTAAGAGCCATATCCTTTTTTTTAAACACTGAACACAACTAAACGTGTGCATTTTTAAGTAAGACCAACATTTCTAAAATATAATAGGTCTCTTATTCTTTGTAATAACATTGTTATTCTGAAGCTAACTGTGGAGGGGGCGTGGCCTGCGGGTCCTGCAGCAAAGCGGGGTATTGCCATGACCGGCCTCGAAATCAGCGACAGGTGCGTAGATGGCCCACCTGGGCCTTGTTATCTAATCGCCTGTCGCTCTGTTATAAGCAACAGCCAGGAGGAGAGACGGTGTTGGGGCTGGAGCCAGAGTGGGAGCGAGAACGAAAGACAAAAAGACAATTGCTGCAAAGCAACTGAGAGACTTATTGACAAAAAAACAACAGTATTGTAACCCTGAAACAGGCTCTCATGTCGGTGCTTGGTGGTCTGAAGAACCCCCAGGAGGGCAAGCCCCACACTAACTAATAATAAATAAATAAATAACTTCTTACCATTAACGCAACTTCTTGAACAGGTGCAGTAGAAAAATGGATGAATGGATTAAAAATGCATGAGAATGTTTTAGATTTTGAACATTATTTTTAAGACTGTGATTACAAGTGGAATTATTCATTACTTATCGTGTTAAGCAATGTCAGCTCAGATTTATCCGAGAGCCAGATGCAGTCATCAAAAGAGCCACATCTGGCTCGCGAGCCATAGGTTCCCTACCCTTGCCTTACGGACTTCATCCTTTGTTTACATCGACAACTGCCGTAGACATCGAGAGGAAAGATCCACCCAAACGACCCACTTCAGTTGCAGACAGGGTAGTTAGTAATGAGGTAAGCTAAACAAATATTTGCTTGCGAAATACGCATGTTTGTTTGAAATATTAACCAATTATTGCTTTGCGAAATATCAATGGGTTTTTCTAAAAATAAAAAGCCACGTGAAAATATTTTCTTCAAATGGTGCTGTCTGTTAATTTTAGCATGTTAAATTGGTGAAAAACCAGGAGCGTCCCCCAGTCCCCCCGGAAATGTTTTCAGTCTTTTTCATTGTGGTCGAATCACATGCCTGCAGTTGGTACAAAATGCGGCTGCTAGACTTTTGACAAGATCAAAAAAAGTTGGATCATATTACGCCTGTACTGGCTCACCTGCACTGGCTTAAAGTGCACTTAAGATGTGACTTGAAGGTTTTACTACTTCCGTATAAAATACTACACGGTCTAGCTCCAGCCTATTTTGCTAATTGTATTGTACCATATGTCCCGGCAAGAAATCTGTGTTCAAAGAACTCCGGCTTATTAGTGATTCCCAGAGCCCAAAAAAAGTCTGCGGGCTATAGAGTGTTTTCTATTCGGGCTCCAGTACTCTGGAATGCCCTCCTGGTAACAGTTAGAGATGCTCCCTTAGTAGAAGCATTTAGGTCCCATCTTAAAACTCATTTGTATACTCTAGCCTTTAAATAGACTCCCCTTTTAGACCAGTTGATCTGCCATTTCTTTTTGCTCTGACCCCCTCTCCTTTGTGGGGGGGGCAGTCCAAAGTCGGGCCCCAGAGTGGACCACTCATCTCCGCTCAAGATGATCTCCTGCTGGCCCCACTATGGACTAGACTCTCACTACTATGTTGGATCCACTATGGACTAGACTTTCCCATTATTATGCTAGATCCACTCAATTGCACCGGTCACCCAGAGGGGGTGGGGGTCCCCACATCTGCGGTCCCCTCCAAGGTTTCTCATTGTTATCCCATTGGGTTGAGTTTTTTGTTGCCCTGATGTGGGATCTGAGCCGAGGGTGTCGTGTTGTTGTGCAGCTCTATGAGGCTATATAAATAAAGGGTGGAATGCCATCTCCGGGTTGGGGAGGAGACCCTGCCCCAAGTGGAGGAGTTCAAGTACCTAGGAGTCTTGTTCACAAGTGAGGGAAGAGTGGATCGTGAGATCGACAGGCGGATCGGTGCGGCGTCTTCAGTAATGCGGACGTTGTACCGATCCATTGTGGTGAAGAAGGAGCTGAGCCGGAAGGCAAAGCTCTCAATTTACCGGTCGATCTACGTTCCCATCCTCACCTATGGTCATGAGCTTTGGGTCATGACCGAAAGGATAAGATCACGGGTACAAGCGGCCGAAATGAGTTTCCTCCGCCGTGTGGCGGGGCTCTCCCTTAGAGATAGGGTGAGAAGCTCTGTCATCCGGGAGGAACTCAAAGTAAAGCCGCTGCTCCTTCACATCGAGAGGAGCCAGATGAGGTGGTTCGGGCATCTGGTCAGGATGCCACCCGAACGCCTCCCTAGGTGCTTAGGGCACGTCCAACCGGTAGGAGGCCACGGGGAAGACCCAGGACACGTTGGGAAGACTATGTCTCCCGGCTGGCCTGGGAACGCCTCGGGATCCCCCGGGAAGAGCTAGACGAAGTGGCTGGGGAGAGGGAAGTCTGGGTTTCCCTACTTAGGCTGCTGCCCCCACGACCCGACCTCGGATAAGCGGAAGAAGATGGATGGATGGATGATTGAATTTGATTGATTGAGTCCTGTTTTTTTTTACTTCAATTAAACTTAACAGTCTCATTGGCTGGATGAAAATCACTTTGGAGATACTTGAGTGTCCCATACTGACTTAGACACACCTAATAATTGTAAGAGATGTTAATAAACTACTCGTAGCTATAGCTGTTTTTTAGCCAGATTAAAATGTGACTGACTGTAGAAAAATAGAAAATATGCTGCACATGTGATGGATAGCAGTGAAAGTCCTCCTGTTTGAGGGATGTCTTGTCTTGTTTTTTTATGTCATGTGATTTGCATCATTTATTTTGAAAAGCAACTCCTCTTGTTTCAGATCACGGGCCCTTCCTGTTGTATCACCAGTCTGACGTCATCCCTGACCCTTGATTGTTTCCACCTGTTTCCCATTACCCTCATGTTCCATATAAGCCCATGCCTCCCCTTGTTCTGTGCCAGATTGTCTCAAGCTTTCGTGTCCGTCTAGAGTCCATGTTCATGTTCATGTCCATGCCTTGCCTCCTCCCTTGCATCCAGAATTCCCACGCTGTAATTTAGAGTTTAACTTTTTCTCCTCCTCAGAGCGACTTTTGTTATCCAGCCTTCGTTCAACCAAAGTTGTGAGTTATGATTTTTTTCCTAAAAATCTTTCCTTCCTCAAAGTTTTTGAGTGATTTTTTGTTTACCTTCATAAGACTGAGATGAGAGTAGAAATGTTCATAGTCATTGTTTTCTTCCTCCTGTTGGAGCGTTTTATGTTAAGTTTTCGTAGCAGATACGACACTAATTATAGTTCTTCTTTATGTTGGTATTTTCCTCCCTTTTAGGAGTGATTTTCGGTTGTTCCCCTTTTTGGAATTTTTTGTCGCTGACCGTTTTCGCTACTTTTAGATTTTGTATAACTTTGGCTCTGGAGGTTTAAGAGTTGTCAAAATAAAAGCTTTACTAAAAATCTCATCTCTGCGTGTGAGTCCACTCCTTAGTCCATGCCTGACACTGTTGATCTAATCTTGTGTTCTCAAAGTCCACGATGGACAGTCGGTCACCTGGTGTGAGGTGATGCCTGTATTCACTTGTGTCATGATCGGTGGTCTGGATTATGTTTTTTTTATATTTTGTGTTTGTTTTGGACTCTTTTAGTTCACAGTTTTAGTTTTAGTTCACACAGTGAAAGAGAGAACTCCAGATGTGACGTCAACGTTCGGCCCTCGAGAGCCATATACCACACTGTGATTGTAAGATTCCTTCAGCTCCGCACACAACGCTGTCAAGCGTCATTCATATACAAACCCCGTTTCCATATGAGTTGGGAAATTGTGTTAGATGTAAATATAAACGCAATACAATGATTTGCAAATCATTTTCAACCCATATTCAATTGAATGCACTACAAAGACAAGATATTTGATGTTCAAACTTTTTTTTGTTTTGCAAATAATATTTAACTTTGAATTTAATGGCTGCAACACGTCCCAAAGTAGTTGGGAAAGGATATGTTCACCACTGTGTTACATCACCTTTTCTTTTAACAACACTCAATAAACGTTTGGGAACTGAGGAAACTAATTATTGAAGCTTTGAAAGTGGAATTCTTTCCCATTCTTGTTTTATGTAGAGCTTCAGTCGCTCAACAGTCCGGGGTCTTGTTGTCGTATTTTACGTTTTATAATGCGCCACACATTTTTGATGAGAGACATGTCTGGACTGCAGGCGGGCCCGGAAAGTACCCGCACTCTTTTACTACGAAGCCATGCTGTTGTAACGCGTGGCTTGGCATTGTCTTGCTGAAACAAGCAGGGGCGTCCATGATAACGTTGCTTGGATGACAACATATTTTGCTCTAAAACCTGTATGGACCATTCAGCATTAATGGTGCCTTCACAGATGTGTAAGTTACCCATGCCTTGGGCACTAATACACACCCATACCATCACAGATGCTGGCTTTTGAATTTTGCGCCTATAACAAACCGGTTGGTTATTTTCCTCTTTGTTCCGGAGGACACCACATCCACAGTTTCCAAACATAATTTGAAATGTGGACTCGCCAGACCACAGAACACTTTACTACTTTGCATCAGTCCATCTTAGATGAACTCGGGCCCAGCGAAGCCGGTGGCGTTCCTGTGTGTTGTTGATAAATGGCTTTCGCTTTGCATAGTAGAGTTTTAACTTGCACTTACAGATGTTGCGACCAACTGTAGTTACTGACAGTGGTTTTATGAAGTGTTCCTGAACCAATGTGGTGATATCCTTTACACAATGATGTCGGTTTTTGATGCAGTACCGCCTGAGGGATCAAAGGTCCATAATATAATCACTTGGGGCGGCATAGCTCGGTTGGTAGAGTGGCCTTGCCAGCAACTTGAGGGTTGAAGGTTCGATTCCCGCTTCCGCCATCCTATTCAGTTCCGTTGTGTCCTTGGGCAAGGCACTTTACCCACCTGCTCCCAATGCCACCCACACTGGTTTAAATGTAACTTAGATATTGGGTTTCACTATGTAAAGTGCTTTGAGTCACTGGAGAAAAGCGCTATATAGATATAATTCACTTCACTACGTGCAGTGATTTCTCCAGATTCTCGGAACCTTTTTATGATTTTATGTTTATTTTATTTTCAGTTTCTTTTGGACTCTTTTAGTTCCTGATTGTGCACCTCCTGAGTTTAGTCACCATGGTTACATATGATTTTAACCTGTCTCTTGCGTTCGAGACACACCTGTTTGTAATCAAGTGACACTACTTAAGCCTGCCTTTGTTGATCACTCGTCCTGGCTTCATTGTTTGCGTCACGTTTATGCCAAGTAAGTTTTGTTCATTCCATGCCATAGTTTTGCTAAGTCCTAGCTTCATGTGTCTTAGGCACGCTTACCTTTTTGTTGTTTGCCTGTATTTTGGTAGTTGGGTGATTTATGTTAAATAAATCAATCCTACCTTCACGCCTTCATCCGGAGCCGTCAGTGTTGCATTCCGGGAGAACGAACCGCTTTAAGTCGACCCCCGTCGTGACAACTTGCCTGGACGCGCCCCTTTTCCTCTTTCATCGCATTGTAACAGCAGGTAGTGCCCTCTGAAAGCCAGAAATAGTTACGGTAGATTAGACCTCCACCCAATGCACCGTGTATGACATACATACTGCTGTCAGAAATCTGAAAAAAACAACCAAAAATGCTAATCATTAGCATGTCTTCAACAGGAAATATGCACGTCAGCCATTGAGTGACATTAATAACGAGCATTTTGACTTGGGAATGCTTGTAATTGGTTGAGAATGAAGGAAATGTGCAAGTTTGAGAAATTGTCCTTTCATTTCGAAAACAAAAAAAAGTTTGTAGGAAAATGTGGAATGCCTGAAAATGTAAAAATGTTTGGAAAAAAAAAATGGTAACACACGTTTATGAATAAGTCAAACATTTAAGAATTGAAATGGTTGTAATAGGACCGAAAAGAAAATTAGAATTAGAATACTCTATCATACGTTAATATGCGGCAGCATAGTAGGAAAAGGGGTTGGTGCATGTGTCTCACAATACAAAGGTGGGTTCCCTCCGGTTACTCCCGTTTACGGCAAACCTCCAAAAAAAATGCACCTGGGGATAGGTTGATTGGCAACACTAAATTGGCCCTAGCCTGTGAATGTGAGTGTTAATGCTGTCTGTCTATTTGTGTTGGCCCTGCGATGAGCTGGAGACTTGTCCAGCGTGTACACCGTCTTCCGCCCAAATGCAGCTGAGATAGGCTCCAACACCCCCTGCGACCCCGAAAGAGACAAACGGTAGAAAATGGATGGATGGATGGAGATTAGATGCAAGCTATAGACGCATGTGAGTGAATAATGACAACTCAAGAGACACAAATGTGACAAGATATTGTAAATAGGGTTTGCAAAAAGGTAATTTTGACTAGTGAAAATACAATAACAGCCATAACAGTGTATATACTGTGTATATATATATATATATATATACTGTGTATATATATATATATATATATATATATATATATATATATATATATATTTACATACTAATACATACATATACATACTGTGTACATACTGTGTATATATATATATATATATATATATTTATATATATATATATATATATATATATAAATATATATATATATATATATATATATAAATATATATATATATATATATATATATATAAATATATATATATATATATATATATATATATATATATATATATATGTATACATACATGGGAATATACTGTGTGTATGTATATATATATATATATATATATATATATATATATATATATACACATACATATATACATATATATACATATACACATATACACATATACACATATATATATATATATATATATATATATATGTATATACATACATAGGAAAATGCACATAACTATTAAGGTTGTCATGATAGCAGAATTTCAGTATTCGATACCGATACCTATGACCTTCCATGATTTTCTATACTTATTTAACACCACGATAAGAAGAAAAAAAAAACTGTACCCGTGTATTTCGAAATCCACTACTTTATCAAAATATTTTTTTAAATGTGAAGTACTTAAGATCACTCTGCTTCAACATCTTGTTGCACATAATTTAATAGCAGCAGCCAAGAGGCATCTATACATTTAAAAAGAACAGCTTTTAAGAACATTTCCATATTTTTCTTAATTTCCCTTCAATATTGTGCTGGTGTGACATCATCATGGTAAACGGTTAATGGGTTATACTCGTAATGTGTTTTTCTTCCTATTTCCACATTCACCCATTCACACTGATAGCAGGAACTGCCATGCAAGGCCCTAACTACGACCCATCAGGAAGAAGGACTTAACCAACGTGACTCGGATGGCGTAAGGGATCGAAACAGGAACCCTCAGGTTGCTTGCATGGCCGCTCTAGCAATCGAGTCACGCCGTCCCTATAATTCATGTAATTTGCAATGAAATAGGCTAATATATATACAAATCTTTGTGTTTTTATTTATTATTGGTATTAACATTTCAGCTTTTCTTCATTGCATCCTGTCCATTTAAGCTGTTTTTTTCTTTGTTTTTTAAAATCTTTACAATATTTAACTTCATCAAAGTGCCACGGGTCCATAAAAAAAAGAGCTATGTTCCACCAATGGTCCCCTGGCCATATTTTGTTCACTACTGTTGATGTGTTGCCGTATGAACAAAAAGAAGTGTCAGAGTTACTTTGTGATGAACCCCAAGATGCAGAGAAGGAGGCAGGCATTCAATGAGAAAACATAATTTAATTTAACACTAAAACACTAAGCAAGAACAAACAAAAGGGGTACAACAAAAAGTGCGCACGAGGCGGATAGTAAACTAAAAGAGCTAGCATGAGAGCTAGAAAAACAAAAGGAGCTTAGCATGGAAGCTAACAAAAACAAAAGGAGCTTAGCATGGAAGCTAGCGGGTAACGAGCAGGCAAACAGAAGTTGTAACATGTAGTACAAAGACAAATAGAAAGCAAGTAACAAAAGACAGTAAGCTACAAACTACTACCGAAATATAGCTTACCGCTACGCTGCAACAACACGACACGACAGGAGCGACATTGACATGAGAATAATACAGCACTCGACTGGAGGACAATACAGGTTCAAATAGGAAGGGGCTGATTGACACCAGGTGTGGCCAGGTGCCAATCAGCTGCAGCTGAGGGAAAACAGCGCACCGGGAAAAAAACAGAAAACAGAAAAAATAAGAGTGCTGACAGGAACTAAAAACAGGAAATACTAAACACACACAGAGGAAAAACTAAAACACAAACAAACTGTCAGAGGCAAGCCTGACAACAAGGTCTCCAAACTGTGTTTTCTTTGCATTTAAGGGAAGTGATAAAAGTTGTGTTTTCTGAATGCAATGGTAACAAGTGGAGGTGGATTTCAGATCTCACCCGTGCTTGCTTAGTTTGTGATGAACCCCAAGATGCAGAGAAGGAGGCAGGCATTGAATGAGAAAACATGATTTAATTTAACACTAAAACACTAAGCAAGAACAAACAAAAAGGGTACAACAAAAAGCGCGCACGAGGGGGATAATAAACTAAAAGAGCTAGCATGGGAGCTAGAAAACGAAAGGAGCTTAGCATGGAAGCTAGCGAAAACAAAAGCTTAGCATAGAAGCTACCGGGTAACAAGCAGGAAAACAGAAGTTGTAACAGGTAGTACAAAGACAAATAGAAAGCAGGTAACAAAAGACAGTAAGCTACAAACTACTACCGAAATATAGCTTACCGCTACGCTGCAACAACACGGCACGACAGGAGCGACATTGACATGACAATAATCCAGCGCTCAACTGGAGGACAAAACGGGTTCAAATAGGAGGGGGCTGATTGACACCAGGTGTGGCCAGATGCCAATCAGTCGCAGCTGTGGGAAAACAGCGCACAGGGAAAAAAACAGAAAACAGACAAAATAAGAGTGCTGGCAGGAACTAAAAACAGGAAATACTAAACACACACAGAGGAAAAACTAAAACACAAACAAACTGTCAGTGGCAAGCATGACAAGAAGGTCTCCAAACTGTGTTTTCTTTGCATTTAGGGGAAGTGATAAAAGTTGTGTTTTCTGAATGCAATGGTAACAGGTGGAGGCGGATCTCAGATCTCACCCGTGCTTGCTTAGTTTGTGATGAACCCCAAGATGCAGAGAAGGAGGCAGGCATTGAATGAGAAAACATGATTTAATTTAACACTAAAACACTAAGCAAGAACAAACAAAAAAGGTACAACAAAAAGTGCGCACGAGGCGGATAATAAACTAAAAGAGCTAGCATGGGAGCTAGAAAATGAAACAAGCTTAGCATGGAAGCTAGCAAAAACAAAAGGAGCTTAGCATAGAGGCTCGCGGGTAACGAGCAGGAAAACAGAAGTTGTAACATGTAGTACAAAAACAAATAGAAAGCAGGTAACAACAGACAGTAAGCTACAAACTACTACCGAAATATAGCTTACCGCTACGCTGCAACAACACGACGCGACAGGAGCGACATTACAACAACAAAAGCGACATTGACCTGACAATAATGCAGCACTCGACTGGAGGACAATACAGGTTCAAAGAGGAAGGGGCTGATTGACACCAGGTGTGGCCAGGTGCCAATCAGCCGCAGCTGAGGGAAAACAGCGCACAGGGAAAAAAACAGGAAACAGACAAAATAAGAGCGCTGACAGGAACTAAAAACAGGAAATACTAAACACACAGAGAAGGAAAAACTAAAGCACAAACAAACTGTCAGTGGCAAGCCTGACAAGAATGTCTCCAAAATGTGTTTTCTTGGCACTTAGGGGAAGTGATAAAAGTTGTGTTTTCTGAATGCAATGGTAACAAGTGGAGGTGGATCTCAGATCTCACCCGTGCTTTCTTAGTTTGTGATGAACCCCAAGATGCAGAGAAGGAGGCAGGCATTGAATGAAAAAACATGATTTAATTTAACACTAAAACACTAAGCAAGAACAAACAAAAAAAGTACAACAAAAAGTGCACACGAGGCGGATAATAAACTAAAAGAGCTAGCATGGGAGCTAGAAAATGAAACGAGCTTAGCATGGAAGCTAGCAAAAACAAAAGGAGCTTAGCATAGAGGCTCGCGGGTAACGAGCAGGAAAACAGAAGTTGTAACATGTAGTACAAAGACAAATAGAAAGCAGGTAACAACAGACAGTAAGCTACAAACTACTACCGAAATATAGCTTACCGCTACGCTGCAACAACACGGCACGACAGGAGCGACATTGACATGACAATAATCCAGCGCTCAACTGGAGGACAAAACAGGTTCAAATAGGAGGGGGCTGATTGACACCAGGTGTGTCCAGGTGCCAATCAGCCGCAGCTGAGGGAAAACAGCGCACAGGGAAAAAAACAGGAAACAGACAAAATAAGAGCGCTGACAGGAACTAAAAACAGGAAATACTAAACACACATAGAGGAAAAACTAATTCACAAACAGTCAGAGGCAAGCCTGACAAGAAAGTCTCCAAACTGTGTTTTCTTAGCATTTAGGGTAAGTGATAAAAGTTGTGTTTTCTGAATGCAATGGTAACAGGTGGAGGCGGATCTCAGATCTCACCCGTGCTTGAATACTCTCATGACCGTTTGTATTTGATTACCAAAAATGACGAAAGACCTAACTCCTAACTCCTTTCACGTTTAATGCGTACCCGTGTTGGTATTGACTTGATATCAAAGTGTGAAAACTTTATGCACACTTTTAGATTAGTGCGAATCAATTTACAGCCGTTTCGTCGCACATACTCTACGATAACGGCACTGTGGGCAGATCCAGATGCATTTTAAATAAGCACAGAAAAATTGGCTTCCTATTTTTACTAGTGTGGCGTGAACCCACGAGAGATTTATCCCCTCATGCTGACTGAAGGCGTGGCATCGCCAATCTTCACGGCTAATTGTATTACTCTACTAGGTCTTTCCGATGTATCTTTTTTAAATTGCATTTGGAAAATAACCGGATGCTGTTTTTGCTTTCATCTCGACTTCTGTGTTGGCAGCAGGCCTCAATCTCGTCGCTGACGCTCGTTAAAAATATCCCGGTAATCCATTCAGGATGAACATATGCTCAAATCTACAAATGCCATCCAGCGTGTTTTTTCCTTGATTTTCTGTATGCTGAAATAATTATTTTGTCATTTTTAAGTCGGAAGGGTATAGGAGCGTCTTTAAAATTCTACATTGATTCGCAGAAACAACATCAGGTCAAAATAACTACCAGTACCCAATTATCCTGTGATCCATGTAACGGACATATGACGAGCTGCCGGGGCAGGCGGTGTGAATCACAAATGTGATGAGACTGGCAGGTCAAAAGGTCCGGATAAAAAGGGGAAGTGCAACTAGCCGGACGGCAAAAAAGCAGACGAAATAATCCACTAAATAAATGCACTTTCTAAATGCCACATTTAAATTCAGCGGGCAAAAGAGTCACTGACATTTACCGTCTTCCATGCCCTAATTAGAAAAGTGGTCCAATAGGCCAAGAGCATCCACTAAATTGTCAGTAATTATAATCCTGACCAACACGGCGCGAGATGTTTTCAGGTCATAACAAACATGGCTGCAATTAAACCAGATGTTTTTTTTTGTTTGTTTTTTCATATTATGGACTTGGGAGAGCCTTGTAAAATGAAGTTTTTTAGAGAGCGAGGCTGTTATATGGTAATAAAAAAATATATTTTGTACCTGTTTTTTATTTTGTTCGTCCTAAGGACACTACAGAGCCACACAAACATTGCATGCATCAATTAACAGAGTTTAAACTCAAATAACTGGATGCAAAAAAAAAAAAAAAAAAAACACATTGGACTCCTTAGTAGGGTTGGAATTTTCATAAATGTTATAATTTGTTATATTTAAGTATATATATATATATATATATATATATATATATATATATATATATATATATACACATCCATTTTCTACCGCTTATTCCCACCTGGGGAAGCGGGGGGCGCTGGCGCCTATCTCAGCTACAATCGGGCGGAAGGCGGTGTACACCCTGGACAAGTCGCCACCTCATCGCAGGGCCAAATATATATAAATAATATACTTTAGAAAACATATATATATATTTATTTTTTTAAAGTAAATTTTAAATATATATATATATATATATATATATATATATATATATATATATATATATATATATATATATACAGTGGGCCAAAAAAGTATTTAGTCAGCCACCGATTGTGCAAGTTCTCCCACTTAAAATGATGACAGAGGTCTGTAATTTTCATCATAGGTACACTTCAACTGTGAGAGACAGAATGTAAAAAAAAAAATTAAAAAAAATCCAGGAATTCACATTGTAGGAATTTTAAAGAATTTATTTGTAAATGATGGTGGAAAATAAGTATTTGGTCAACCATTCACAGCTCTCACTGATGGCTCAAAATCTCATGATACATGGCCCCATTCATTCTTTCCTTAACACGGGTCAATCGTCCTGTCCCCTTAGCAGAAAAACAGCCCCAAAGCATGATGTTTCCACCCCCATGCTTCACAGTAGGTATGGTGTTCTTGGGATGCAACTCAGTATTCTTCTTCCTCCAAACACGACGAGTTGAGTTTACACCAAAATGGATACATGGATGATACAGCAGAGGATTGGGAGAATGTCATGTGGTCAGATGAAACCAAAATTTAAGTTTTTGGAAATAGTGTCAAAGTGCTTTGAGTACCTTGAAGGTACAAACTGTACTTTGCGCCTGTAAGAGGTGTGTCAGCCTGTTTGTGTCATCAGAAACACGTTATCTAGTGTGTCCAAAATCTTACAGTCTCGCCGTATAGCTTGGGGTTGCTAGACCACCGCTTTAAGCCAGCATTTTAGCTTTAGACTTTCACTTCGAGGATTTTATAAGGGGTATTTTTTCCATAGCAAATTTTTAATTGTGTTGAGACCGAAAACGATGCGTTTATTCAGGCATGTGATGGATCCTACTATGAAGGTCTGTCTGACAAACCAAAACAAACAAACTGTGCATTAACAGATCGATAAAAATCAGTAGCGAGTAGTAAGCTGAATGTAGATACATGGAGCCGAGTAAAAGTAGTGTTTCTTCTCTATAAATATTCTCAAGTAAAAGTAAAAGTATGTTGCATTAAAACTACTCTTAGAAGTACAATTAATCCCAAAGGTTATTCAAGTAGATGTAACGGAGTAAATGTAGCAAGTTACGACCCACCTCTGATAGTGAAACCTAATATCTAAGTTACATTTTAAACCAGTGTGGGTGGCACTGGGAGCAGGTGGGTAAAGTGTCTTAGCAGAAGTGGGGATCGAACCTGCAACCCTCAAGTTGCTGGAACGGCAGCTCTACCAAGTGAGCTATACCACCCCGCTACCCACTTCAACACCCCCATCCCAACCCCGCCCACCTCAACCTCCTCATGCTCTCTCAGAGAGAGCATGTCCCAAATTCCAAGCTGCTGTTTTGAGGCATGTTAAAAAAAAATAATGCACTTTGTGACTTCAATAATAAATACGGCAGTGCCAAGTTGGCATTTTTTTCCAATACATGTGTTGATTTATTTTGTAAAACCTTGTTACATTGTTCAATGCATCCAGCGGGGCATCACAACAAAATTAGGCATAATAAGTTAAAGTACCAATGAAATTTGTCCTCTGCATTTGACCCATCCCCTTGTTCACCCCATGGGGAGTGAGGGGAGCAGTGGGCAGCAGCGGTGCCGCGCCCGGGAATCATTTGTGGTGATTTAACCCCCAATTCTAACCCTTGATGCGGATTGCCAAGCAGAAAGGTAATGGGTCCCATTTTTATAGTCTTTGGTATAATGTGTTAATTCGACGACTGTATAAATCGGTATCGGTTGATATCATAATCAGTAATTAAGAGTTGGACAATTTTGGATATCAGCAAAAAATCCATTATCGGACATCTCTACAGCGGACCATCAAAAATAGGAATTGATTTGGAAGGTTCAGGGAGAATCGGAATGTAGGTCTTGATCCTTCCTAAATTGTTCGAAGCGTTGACCTATCAGTCTGTGTTACCCTTGACCTAAACGTGCTAGTTTTTATTCAACCCGAACAGATGAGGAACATTTAGCATGAACAAAGAGCATCTCAAGTCAAAATCCACCGTTGACATGAAGCATCCAGACAGAACATCTGACGGGGGAAGGACACAGCAATAGGTCAAGCTTGAAAACAAAGCATCGAGACAGAATGCCTCTCAGCCATGAAATGTTATGGCTGTCAATCAGAGGGGGAACAAAAATCCAAGGTGGCACTGACCAAGTCTTAACGTGGCTTCATTCCATGACATTCTGTCATACCGCTGTTCGGTGAGCTGAAACTCTAAAATTTGTCTCAACGTGACGTCCTTAAAATAAAATCCTGCCGGACAATCTCCTACCGAGACACGGTAGGTCATAAACGTAGGTGAAAATATTTGAAAACTTTGGAGTGACCAGAGGAGAGAGAAAAAGTGGTTTTCCCCTGAGGTGAAAGTCTATGCGAAAACAAGCATTGGGGCTGGTATTTGTGCGGCTATAGACAGGATTTTGTCTCGACTGCCGTGTATCGATTAACTTGAAATCAAACAATAACATATATTGATAGCTTTGTTGCGGTATGTCCGGTTGCAAACATGTCAGTTGGGGGTTTATTCGTAGTGGTATGCCTCTTGGTATTTTTGCAATTTTCCATGCCAAGTAAACATTCCTGATAAAAAGCTCTTAAAAGTGAGGCTCCACTTTTAGTTTGTAGCTATTTCATATTGGATGTTACAAATGCAATCACGATCAAAAGTTTACATACACTTGTAAATGATACAATGTCATGGCTGTCTTGAGTTTCCAATAATTTCTACAATTCTTATTTTTTGTGATAGAGTGATTGGAGCAAATCAATCAATCAATCAATCAATCAATCAATCAATCAATCAATCAATCAATCAATCAATGTTTATTTATATAGCCCCAAATCACAAATGTCTCAAAGGACTGCACAAATCATTACGACTACAACATCCTCGGAAGAACCCACAAAAGGGAAAGGAAAACTCACACCCAGTGGGCAGGGAGAATTCACATCCAGTGGGACGCCAGTGACAATGCTGACTATGAGAAACCTTGGAGAGGACCTCAGATGTGGGCAACCCCCCCCCCCCCCTCCCCCCCTCTAGGGGACCGAAACCAATGGATGTCGAGCGGATCCAACATGATACTGTGGAAGTTCAATCCATAGTGGCTCCAACACAGCCGCGAGAGTTCAGTTCAAAGCAGATCCAAGACAGCAGCGAGAGTCCCGTCCACAGGATACCATCTCAAGCGGAGGCGGATCAGCAGCGTAGAGATGTCCCCAATCGATACAGGCGAGCGGTCCATCCTGGGTCTCGACTCTGGACAGCCAGTACTCCATCCATGGTTATCAGACCGGACCCCCTCCACAAGGGAGGGGGGGACATAGGAGAAAGAAAAGAAGCGGCAGATCAACTGGTCTAAAAAGGAGGTCTATTTAAAGGCTAGAGTATACAGATGAGTTTTAAGGTGAGACTTAAATGCTTCTACTGAGGTGGCATCTCGAACTGTTACCGGGAGGGCATTCCAGAGTACTGGAGCCCGAACGGAAAACGCTCTATAGCCCGCAGATTTTTTTTGGGCTCTAGGAATCACTAATAAGCCGGAGTCTTTTGAACGCAGATTTCTTGCCGGGACATATGGTACAATACAATCGGCAAGATAGGATGGAGCTAGACCGTGTAGTATTTTATACGTAATTAGTAAAACCTTGAAGTCAGATCTTAAGTGCACAGGAATCCAGTGCAGGTGAGCCAGTACAGGCGTAATATGATCAAACTTTTTTGTTCTTGTCAAAAGTCTAGCAGCCGCATTTTGTACCAACTGTAATCTTTTAATGCTAGACATGGGGAGACCCGAAAATAATACCTTACAGTAATCGAGACGAGACGTAACAAACGCATGGATAATAATCTCGGCGTCTTTAGTGGACAAAATGGACCGAATTTTAGCGGTATTACGGAGATGAAAGAAGGCCGTTTTAGTAACGCTTTTACTAAAACGTGACTTGTTGGGTCACAAAAAATATTCATGAAGTTTGGTTCTTTTATGAATTTATTATGGGTCTACTGAAAATTTGCTGGGTCAATAGTATACATACAACAATGTTAAAGGGGAGCATTATCACCAGACCTATGCAAGCGTCAATATATACCTTGATGTTGCAGAAAAAAGACCATGTATTTTTTTAACCAATTTCCGAACTCTAAATGGGTGAATTTTGGCAAATTAAACGCCTTTCTGTTTATCGGTCTTTTAGCGATGACGTCAGAACGTGACGTCACCGAGGTAACACACCCGCCATATTCATTTTCACATTACAAACACCGGGTCTCAGCTCTGTTATTTTCCGTTTTTTCGACTATTTTTTGGAACCTTGGAGACATCATGCCTCGTCGGTGTGTTGTCGGAGGGTGTAACAACACTAACAGGGAAGGATTCAAGTTGCACCACTGGCAAGAAATCTGCCGCCAGACCCCCATTGAATGTGCCAAAGTGTCTTCACATTTGACCGGCGATGCTAAGACAGACATGGCACAGAGATGTATGGATAACCTGCAGATGCATTTGCAACGATTAAGTCAACGAAATCACAAAGGTGAGTTTTGTTGATGTTGTTGACTTATGTGCTAATCAGACATATTTGGTCACGGCATGACTGCCAGCTAATCGATGCTAACATGCTATGCTAATCGATGTTAACATGCTATTTACGCTAGCTGTATGTACATTTGAAACTAGATACCCACATTTAATGCGAAACAAACACTTACCAATCGACCGATTTTAGTTGCTCCATTGTCACAAGATCCGAAAGTCCTGATCGTTTGGTCTGCACATTTTACCGGTGATGCTAATAAGGCAGCCATGCTATGGGCCACTTCATTAGGTACACCCATGCTATGGCCGAATAGCGTCAATAGCTATTCGCTCAATAGTTTCAATCTCTTCTTCAATTTCGTTTTCGCCATCTGTCTCCATACTCCGACCATCTGTTTCAATACATGTGTAATCTGTTGAATCGCTTAAGCCGCTGAAATCCGAGTCTGAATCCGAGCTAATGTCGCTATATCTTGCTGTGGTAACCGCCATGTTGTTTGTATTGGCAGCACTGTGTATGACGTCACAGGGAAATGGATAGTGGTTTCGAAGATAGCGAAAATAAGGCACTTTAAAGCTTTCTTTAGGGATATTCCGGGACTGGTAAAATTTTGAAAAAAACTTCAAAAAATACAACAAGCTGATTTTTATTGTTTTTAACCCTTTTGAAATTGTGATAATGTTCCCCTTTAAAGGCCTACTGAAACCCACTACTACCGACCACGCAGTCTGATAGTTTATATATCATTGATGAAATATTAACATTGCAACATATGCCAATACGGCCGGTTTAGTTTACTAAATTGCAATTTTAATTTTCGCGTGGAAGTATCATGCTAAAACGTCGCGGTATGATGACTTGGCGCGTGACGTCACGCATTGTAGAGGACATCTTGTTCCAGCACCATTCCCAGCTATAAGCCGTCTTCTTTGCATCGCATAATTCCACAGTAATATGGACATCTGTGTTGCTGAATATTTTGCAATTTGTTCACTGAATACTGGAGACGTGAAAGAAGAAAGCTGTAGGTGGGAAGCGGTGTATTTCCGTCGCATTTAACAACACAAACACAGCCAGTGTTTCATTGTTTACATTCCCGAAAGATGACAGTCAAGCTTTATTATGGAACAGAGGTGTCAAGCGAACACGGTTGGATTGGACCACACACACAAAGTACAGTGTATTATGCAGCGATCATTTCGAAAGATCATGTTTCGAAGAGGGTCCCTTGCGAAGGGCAGAGATGGGCATCGCCACCCCCATCGACTGATGCTGAAGAAAGGTGCGGGCCGACCTTCAGGTTGTACAGGTACGACCATATAATCTCAATAAAACACTAGTAACACAATAAGCAGATAAGGGATTTTCCAGAATTATCCTAGTAAATGTGTCTAATAACATCTGAATCGCTCCCACTGTCCTTGTCTTTTTTTTAATTATATTTATTTTTTTATAGTCCTTCACTCTCACTTTCCTCATCCACGAATCTTTCATCCTCACTCAAATCGCTCTTGCTGCTGGTGACCATGATTGTAAACAATGTTCAGATGTGAGGAGCTCCACCACCTGTGACGTCACGCGCACATCGTCTGCTACTTCCGGCACAGGCAAAGCTTTTTTATTAGCAACCAAAAGTTGCAAACTTTATCGTCGATGTTCTCTACTAAATCCTTTCAGCAAAAATATGGCAATATCGCGAACTGATCAAGTATGACACATAGAATGGACCTGCTATCCCTGTTTAAATAAGAACATCTCATTTAAGTAGGCCTTTAATATTAGTTATAATAGTTGTCGCTAGACAAGTTTCAGTGCAATAAGGCGCTTTTGGTAGACATCCACAAGCTTCTAGCGAGCTCCTGGTTGAATTTTTGACCACTCCTCTCGACACAATTGGTGCAGTTCAGCTAAATGTGTTGATTTTCTGACATGGACTTCTTTCTTCAGCATTGTCCACACGTTTAAGTCAGGACTTTGGGAAGACCATTCTAAAACCTTAATTGTAGCCTGATTTAGCCATCCCTTTAACACTTTCGACATGTGTTTTGGGTCATACCCAACTGCACCCAAGACCCAATCTCCGGGCTGATGATTTTAGGTTGTCCTGAAGACTTTGGAGGTAATCCTCCTTTTTCATTGTCCTATTTAAAGCATCAGTTCCATTGGCAGCAAAACAGGCCCCAATCATAATACTACCACCACCATGTTTGACGGTAGGCTTGGTGTTCCTGGAATTAAAGGCCTCACTTTTTCTCCTCCAAACATATTGCGGGGTATTGTGGCTTTAACAGCTAAATTTTAGTTTCAAATGACATCACATGGACAAATATAAGACGTTCTGGAGGAAAGTTCTCAAGACAGCCATGACATGGTGTATGTAAACTTTTGATCAAGACTGTACACGCTACTGATTAGCATGAGTTATTTTACATGCCGATGTTAACACCTCCAAATTAATAATGATAATAATCTATACTACAAGATGCACATTACAATCAAACAGTAGGGGTTTAATGAGTACAATACTTACAGTACAAACATTTTGTAGGACTCAACAAAAGGCAAGCCTGGCACATTCAACTTAATGGCAAAGACTACTTTCTGACTATGTCGACAGACCATGGACAAACTAAAATGAATGCACACTTGAAAATGAGACTCAGAGGTGTAACATCTGCGGTCCTCTCCAAGGTTTCTCATAGTCCTGCTCCTTGACATCCCACTAGGTTGTGAGTTTTTACTTGCCCTTATGTTAAAGTGTTAGTTTTGTGTCCTTAGCCAAGTTCTACCTACGCCGTGAGCGCTTTTTATTTGTACCTTTTTTAGATAAAGTTAAATCATGTTTATACCTGCACACCATGTCCCAAGTAGTCCGTCTGCTTTCTTGGGAAGCAGACGGACCATCCCAACTTAACGGACCCCCCCAACTTGACAGAATGACGCCAGCAGAACTGACTGGAAATGACAAGCTTATACTGCCTCTGATTAGTGTTCGGGAAGCAGGTGAGCGGGCGAGCACTAATCCGAGACAGGTGAACACAATAAGTAAACAAGGCGACAAAACAAGGGAGTGAAAAAACAGGAAGCAAAAACCTGACATAACTAAACAAAACATGATCACAAGACATGACATGTTTAGTGTTAAAGGGGAACATTATCACAATTTCTGAAGGGTGAAAACCAATAAAAATCAGTTCCCAGTAGCTTATTTTATTTTTCGAAATTGTTCTCAAAATTTTACCCATCACGCAATATTTCGAAAAACGGCTTCAAAGTTCCTGATTCACACCATCGCTATATCCACCCTTCTATTGTCCTGTGACGTCACTGAGTGAAGCCACCAAAAACAAACATGGTGGATAGCACATAAAGGTAGAGCATAGTAGCTCGGATTCAGACTAGGATTTCAGCGGCGTAAGCGATTCAACAGATTACGCATGTATGGAAACGGATGGTTGGAGTGTGGAGGCAGGTACCGAAAACGAAATTAAAGAAGAAACAGAAGCTTTTTAGCCATATCACGACAGAGAGCGGCACGGGAGGAAGCACGGACTAATTCAGCGATCGCCTTCTAACCAATGATTGGTATGTGTTTGTTTGGCATTTAATGTGGGTCGAGGGAAAGGCTGGATGCAAATATACCTACAAATGAGGCATAATTATGCAATATGTACATACAGCTAGCCTAAATAGCATGTTAGCATCGATTAGCTTGCAGTCATGCCGTGACCAAATATGTCTGATTAGCACACTCCACATAAATCAATAACATCAACAAAACTCACCTTTGTGGTTTCGTTGACTTTATCGTTGGAAATGCATCTGCTTTGAGTGTCACAGGATTCCCACACATTCTTGCCATCTCTGTCGTAGCATAGCTGTCGTCGGTACAGTGTGCGGAACAAACGAGGGACTTTCGCATCTTTTGACCACTGTTGCAACTTGAATCCGTCTCTGTTCATGTTGTTACACCCTCCGACAACACACTGACGAGGCATGATGTCTCCAAGGTACCGGAAAACAGTCGAAAAAAACGGAAAATAACAGAGCTGATTTGACTTGGTGTGTGTAATGTGTTTAAAAAATGGCGGATTGCTTCACGTTGTGACGTCTCGGTTGAAAGGTCATTGCTCCGACAGCGAAAAATTGAAAGGCGTTTAAATCGCCAAATTCACCCTTTTAGAGTTCGGAAATCGGTTTAAAAAAACATATTGTTTTTCTTCTGCAACATCAATGTATATATTGACGTTTACATAGGTCTGGTGATAATGTTCCCCTTTAATATTTGTGGAAAAGTTGGGCCCCGAAGTCAAAAGGGTTAAGAAACCCTGCAATGCAGTTATTGACGAAGTTGATAATATAAAAAAAAAAAAAAACGGAATATACACCAGAAAAAGTCGAAAAGATTAAAGTCTTAATGTGAGTAAGGACTAATCCTTCCCTCTAATTTCCTCCTACGATACGTCACTCAGTATTAAGGTTAAATACAAGTTTTATTTTATTTTTGGAATATTTTTTGCTCATACAATTTTATAACAATGATTCGTCAGTTTAAGAAGCCCAGATGGCCAAGTCTTGATTTGAAATTTTTGTAGAATATGTCAAAAAAAATACAATAAAAATGATTGCCTACGGATTGTATGAAAGAGGGTCAGGACGTAACCCTGGCGGTCATTTGGCTTGGGCAAATTGCTCTAAAGAACACACGTCAGTGCAGATTTGTGTAATTTTGCACTGACTTTTGATGAATCAGCTTCGTCGAAAAATATCCGGCCGCCAATAAATCAACTGCAGATCGTTTGCCGTGTCAAGTGAATAAAATGACATCTCGAATGAAGAAATCTTTTTTTTCCCCCCAACCCTCATAAAAAGCCATTTGCAAAACATGACAAACTGTGAGTTGCATCACCAGGGAGGCCAAGGCAATATCAGCATATGCTTGAGAGAGCATGTAGGCCATATGCCACGGACGCACCACACACCCCGAGGTGAGTATTTTTTTTTTTTTTTCCTCGCACACACGTAAATGAAGCTTGACTGCATTCTTGTGACACAGCTTCTACCTTAAAGCGGAGTCATTCCTATGCTAGGTCAAATAGACCTACAGTAATAACGGCACGGCATATGATGAAATGTATACCAATCAATCAATCAATCAATGTTTACTTATATAGCCCTAAAGCACTAGTGTCTCAAAGGGCTGCACAAACCACTACGAGATCCTCGGTAGGCCCACATAAGGGCAAGGAAAACTCACACCCTGTGGGACGTCGGTGACAATGATGACTATGAGAACCTTGGAGAGGACGAAAGCAATGGATGTCGAGCGGGTCTAACATGATACTGTGAATGTTCAATCCATAGTGGATCCAACACAGCCGCGAGAGTCCAGTCCAAAGCGGATCAAACACAGCAGCGAGAGTCCCGTCCACAGTGGAGCCGACAGGAAACCATCCCAAGCGGAGGCGGATCAGCAGCGCAGAGATGTCCCAAGCCGATACACAGGCGAGCGGTCCTTCCTGGGTCCCGACTCTGGACGAGCGGTCCATCCTGGGTCTCGACTCTGGACAGCCAGTATGTTATCCATGGCCACCGGACCTGACTCCCTCCAAAAGGGAGAGTGTGACATAGGAGAAAAAGAAAAGAAACGGCAGATCAACTGGTCTAAAAAGGGAGTCTATTTAAAGGCTAGAGTATACAAATGAGTTTTAAGGTGAGACTTAAATGCTTCTACTGAGGTGGCATCTCGAACTGTTACCGGGAGGGCATTCCAGAGTACTGGAGCCCGAATAGAAAACACTCTATAGCCCGCAGACTTTTTTTGGGCTTTGGGAATCACTAATAAGCCGGAGTCCTTTGAATGCAGATTTCTTGCCGGGACATATGGTACAATACAATCGGCAAGATAGGATGGAGCTAGACCGTGTAGTATTTTATACGTATGTAGTAAAACCTTAAAGTCACATCTTAAGTGCACAGGAAGCCAGTGCAGGTGAGCCAGTACAGGCGTAATGTGATCAAACTGTCTTGTTCTTGTCAAAAGTTTAGCAGCCGCATTTTGTACCAACTGTAATCTTTTAATGCTAGACATGGGGAGACCCGGAAATAGTACGTTACAGTAGTCGAGACGAGGCGTAACTAACGCATGGATAATGAAACGCACGGATATAGATAATGATACATTTTATTTCAACACATTTCAGTCTGTGAGCAATATGTAGCCTAGATATGAACGTAGGAAGCAATTACAGACTGTGGAATTGTACAATGAGGCTGGTTTCTGCATTCTTACGCCTCCTTTCAAGCCTAAATATTTGCACACTTTTTTTTTCTTTTTTTAGCACGGTCACAGAATGACTTGCAGAAAGAGTGATGTCAAACGCAAACCTCATGAATGCGTGGCGATGGTAGTAGTTTACTTAATAATGGACATGCTCAACAAAGTCAGGTTCATGGCTGCACTGCAAATAGTCAGTGTTCAAAAACAAGTTAAAAAAAATACAAAAATGAGGGGTATTTTATTTGAACTAAGCAAAATGAACTGCCAATAGAACAAGAAAATGTGGCTTGTCAAGACTTTCCAAAACAAGTACAATTAACAAACACCAAAACACCTTAAAGGCCTACTGATGGTGGTGGGGGGGCGTGGTCGGGGGTGGTGGGGCGTGGTTAAGAGTCAAATATTTAGTATATATATTAAATTATATATAGATATATATATAAGAAATACTTGACTTTCAGTGAATACTAGCTATATATATATATATATATATCAAAGAAATACTTGAATTTCAGTATTCATTTATTTACATATACACACACATAACACTCATCTACTCATTGTTGAGTTAAGGGTTGAAATGTCCATCTTTGTTCTAGTCTCTTGTCTATTCTACTATTCTACATTCTATTCAATTCTATGTACAGTAGATGGCAGTATTGTCCTGTTTAAGAGTGTCACAAGTTCACAACATTGCTGTTTAGGCAGACAAACTGCTTTACGGTAGACGGAAAAACGTGACTGCTGTTGTTGTGTGTTATTACCGGGCTGGGAGGAATTTAATGAAACTGCCTAACAATAAACCCACATAAGAAACCAAGAACTCACCCTTGATCATTCTACAGTTATAACGTCATTGGGCAGGCTCGCTCTTTATATTGTGGGAAAGACTGTCGATTCGTCACTCAGGTTGCATGGAGCTCGCTCGCTGTCTACGCCTGATCGCCGCCATCTTGAGCCCGGCTCCGGCGTGCCTTGCCTCGCTGTCGGACTGCCGGCCACGCCTCCTCGCCGCCATCTTGGGCTGGAGTACGGTGTGCCCTGCCTTGGTGTCGGACTGCCGGCTCCGCCTCTCCACACCCACATTTGCGGTCCTCTCCAAAATCTTTCATAGTCATTCTCATCAACGTCCCACTGGGTTGTGAGTTTTTCCTTTCCCTTACGTGGGCGCTGAACTGCGGATGTCATCATGGCTTGTGCAGCCCTTTGAGACACTTGTGATTTAGGGTTATATAAATAAACACTAATAAAGTACTATCTAAACATTGATTGATGATTGATTGATGGTATATGAGCAAAATCAACACAGTTTAATTTAAAGGCCTACTGAAACCCACTACTACCCACCAGGCAGTCTGATAGTTTATATATCAATGATGAAATATTAACATTGCAACACATGCCAATACGGCCGGTTTAGTTTTCTAAATTACAATTTTAAATTTCCCACGGAGTTTCTTGTTGAAAACGTCACGGAATGATGACGCATGCGCGTGACGTCTCGGGTTGGAGGGGACATATTAGCCCAGCACCACACACGGCTAAAAGTAGTCTCTTTTCATCACATAATTACACAGTAATTTGGACATCTGTGTTGCTGAATCTTTTGCAATTTGTTCAATTAATAATGGAGACTATAAAGAAGAATGCTGTTGGTGGAAAGCGGTGGATTGCAGCTGCCTTTAGCACAGAAACACAGCCGGTGTTTCTTTGTTTGTTGTGAAGCTTTAACACAGAGGTGTCAAGCGAACATGTTTCTCTACGTCAACCAGCAAGTTTTTGGATGGGAAAATTGTGATATTAAGTCGGCTCTTACCAGAGACTTCAGTGGATAATGGGACTTCCTCCTGCAGTTCAAAAAGGCAGCTGTGATCTTGGCTCCTCGGCTTCTCTGAGAGACACTGGCGTTCACCGCAGCCATCCGACTTTCAGGTATGACTTTACAATCTCACTAAAACACTATTAAAACAATAAGCCAGTGGTTCTTAACCTTGTTGGGGGTACCGAACCCCATTAGTTTCATATGTGCATTCATCGAACCCTTCTTAGTGAAAAATAAAATGATTTTTTTCAAATTCAAGACAAAGTTATGTGTTTTTGGTAACACTTTAGTATGGAGAACATATTCTAAGTAACAAAGACTTAACGTATACGTTTTTGGACACTATGGGAACATATTCTAAGTAACAAAGACATAATTTATAGGTTTTTGGACACTATGGGAACATATTCTAAGTAACAAAGACTTAATTTAGAGTTATTTGGTTAGGGTTAGGGTTAGAGGGTTAGGGTTATAATGAGGCCATGCCGAATAAGGCATTAATAAGTACTTAATGATGACTAGTTAAGGGCCAATATGTTACTAATTTGCATGTTAATATGCCACTAATTAATGGTGAATATGTCCCCCTTACTAAAGTGTTACCATGTTTTTTTACTGGTGCACAAAATGAACCGTGCATGAATATCACCTTGTTCAAAAAACAAGACCAACACAGTGCATAAACTCACAACAAATTACACACCTGCAAATCAGTGTTACATCTGCTGTTGCCGTATCCGTAATACGCCGATAGGGAGAAGTTTTTTTTGAGACGATGAGTCGGGTGTGTTTTAACCTCCGCCGAACCCCTAAGGCCAACTCACCGAACACCTAGAGTTCGATCGAACCCAGGTTAAGAACCACTGCAATAAGCAGATAAGGGATCTTCCAGAATTATCCGAGTAAATGTGTCTAATCACATCTGCCGCCGGCTGGAGCCGTCGCTTTTTTTTTTTTTTTTGCTTCACTCTAACTTTCTTCATCCACAAATCTTTCATCCTCGTTCAAATTAATGGGGAAATTGTCGCTTCCTCAGTCCGAATAGCTGTTGCTGCTGGAGGCTCTATAAACAATGTGAGGATGTGAGGAGCCCTAAAACCCGTGATGTCACGCGCACATCGTCTGCTACTTCTGGTAAAGGCAGGGCTTTTTTATTAGCGACCAAAAGTTGCGAACTTTATCATCGATGTTCTCTACTAAATCCTTTCAGCAAAAATATGACAATATCACGAAATGATCAAGTATGACACATCGAATGGACCTGCTATCCCCGTTTAAATAAGAAAATCTAATTTCAGTAGGCCTTTAAAATAAGTATATTCTCACTAATAACAAGTGCACTTTTCTTGGTAGAAAAAAAAATCGGACGTTTTTGCTCAATATGTTGAAAAATATTCTTAAAATGCTAGTGCCGTTATCTTGACATAATGATATGCGCTCTTTTTTATGGTTGAAGTAAGAAATTATGACTTTAAAAAAAGTAGTTTTATACTTGTGGGTGTTGATGACACAGCTTTGCAACAGTTGATATTCTAGTTTCAAGCATGTTTTACTCAATATAGGTAATCAAATCTCAGCAACAAGCTGTAATATCTTACTGAGATCATTTAAACACCAAAACACTTAAAACAAGTAAACTACTCTAACATAAAATCTGCTTAGAGAGAAGAATTATCTTATCAGACAGAAAGTAAGCAAATATCACCCTTATTTGAGATATTTAATTTTACTTAGATTTCAGTTTTTGCAGTGTGACTTGTCTTTGACACTTGACATTTGTGGGCTCTAATTCATCCATCCATTTTTCTACCGCTTGTCCCATTTGGGGTCGCTGGAGCCTATCTCAGCTGCATTCGGGCGGAAGGAGGCGTACACCCTGGACAACTCGGCACCTAATCACAGGGCCAACACAGATAGACAGACAACATTCACACTCACATTCACACACTAGGGCCAATTTAGTGTTGCCAATCAACCTATCCCCAGGTGCATGTCTTCGGAAATGGGAGAAAGCCGAAGTATCCGGAGGGAACCCACGCAGTCACGAGCAAAACATGCAAACTCCACACAGGACTACTCAGGACCTTCGCATTGTGAGGCACATGCAATAACCCCTCCTCCACCTTGTTGTGTGGGCTCTAATATTAAACAACATAAAAATAAAAATGATTTACTAAAGGTAAGCAAGCTCAGTTACTTTGTTAAATAAGTCCTGGTTATGTTATTTTAGTTGTGAATTAGTGAAAGTGAATTATATTTATATAGCGCTTTTTCTCTAGTGACTCAAAGCGCTTTACATAGTGAAACCCAATATCTAAGTTATATTCAAACCAGTGTGGGTGGCACTGGGAGCAGGTGGGTAAAGTGTCTTGCCCAAGGACACAACGGCAGTGACTAGGTTGGCAGAAGCGGGAATCGAACCTGCAATCCTCAAGGTGCTGGCACGGCCACTCTACCAACCGAGCTAAACCGCCCCTAGTTGCGCTCTGTAGAAAGATGGCAGGCGTACTAGTAAGGTTGTACGGTATACCGGTATTGGTATAGTACCGCGATACTAATGAATCATTTTCGGTACTATACCGTCTCTGAAACGTACCAGTCCCGCACTCCCCCTAGCGCCCGCGCCAAAGTCACGTCATGACATTGCTGGTTTACGAGCAGACGAGCATGTTCGGCGGCACGCAATCTTTACGGAGTACTTACAAGCAGACACAGCGTGTGGACAGAAAAGGGAGAACGGACGCATTTTGGCTTAAAAACTGACGATTAAAGGTGAAGTTATTACACTGAAACGCCCTTAGGAAGAGGTGCTTTAAAATGGGGCTTGCCAAATAGCGGCTAATGTCCATCCGCCGTCGACAGTGTTTTAGCTACTTCTAAATCACTAATCCTGGTCGCTGTCACGCCAAATTTCTTCCCCCCTATAAAAACCTTCCCCCCGTAAGAAACTACTTGAAGGACCCCAGTGACGGTGGAAGGACCTTAAATCAGCCCACAGAGTTGCCTGTTTTAAAAGCATTATAATTGGCTGATTGTCATAGGTGAAAAATAACGGTGAGGAAAAAATATTAGCATTTCAGCATGCTAACCTTTCAAGCTATTTTTTTTTTCGCTCATTTTGCAGCTGTAACCCTTAACCGTGAGGAAAAAATATTAGCATTCCAGCATGCTAACCTTTCAAGCTATTTTTGCATTGCTAATTCTGCAGCTGTAACCCTTAAGAGTCATATAACTTGGTATTGTCACGCCCTCATTGGGGTCCTTCAGGCATTGGAGGGGCTGTCACGCCAAATTTCTTCCGGGGGGAAGGTATTAGTAGTTTCTTACAAGTATCATCCCTGCAGGACGAGGAATAGCTAAACATGCTTCACTACACACCGTAGCTCACCGGCGTCAAAATGTAAACAAATAGCATGGGTGGATCTACTGTAATGATATCAAGTACAGGCACGTATCTAGTCGATACTACCATGTTTACACCGTTATTTTTTGATATCAGAACATCTTCTTTCAGGTAGGACTTTACAGTGGGGCGGCATAGCTCGGTTGGTAGAGTGGCCGTGCCAGCAACTTGAGGGTTGCAGGTTCAATTCCCGCTTCCGCCATCCTAGTCACTGCCGTTGTGTCTTTGGGCAAGACACTTTACCCACCTGCTCCCAGTGCCACCCACACTGGTTTAAATGTAACTTAGATATTGGGTTTCACTGTGTAAAACGCTTTGAGTCACTAGAAAAAAGCGCAATATAAATATAATTCACTTCACACTTCACTTCTTTAGTTTTTTTTAAATGTATATTATGTTTATAAACTCAGGAAAAATGTCTTTGGACACATGAAGACTTTGAATATGACCAATGTATGATCCTGTAACGACTTGGTATCGGATTGATGCCCAAATTTGTGGTATCACCCAAAACTAATGTAAAGTTTCAAACAACAGAAAAATAAGTTATTGTTATATTTTAACAGAAGTGTAGATAAAACATGTTAAAAGAGAAAGTAAGCAGATATTAACAGTAAATAATTCATTTTCAACAACTTGTCCTTAATAATGTAGACAAAATAATAGAATGATAAATGACACAATATGTTATTGCGTATGTCAGCAGACTAATTAGGAGCCTTTGTTTGTTTACTTACTACTAAAAGACAAGTTGTCTAGTGTGTTCATTATTTTTAAAGTGGAACATTATCACCAAACCTATGCAAGCGTCAATATATACCTTGATGTTGCAGAAAAGACCATGTATTTTTTTAACCGATTTCCGAACTCTAAATGGGTGAATTTTGGAAAATTAAACGCCTTTCTGTTTATCGGTCTTTTAGCGATAACGTCAGAACGTGACGTCACTGAGGTATACACCCGCCATTTTCATTTTCACATTACAAACACCGGGTCTCAGCTCTGTTATTTTCCGTTTTTTCGACTATTTTTTGGAACCTTGGAGACATCATGCCTCGTCGGTGTGTTGTCGGAGGGTGTAACAACACTCACAGGGAGGGATTCAAGTTGCACCACTGGCAAGAAATCTGCCGCCAGACCCCCATTGAGTTTGCCAGAGTGTCTGCACATTTTACCGGCGATGCTAAGACAGACATGGCACAGAGATGTATGGATAACCTGCAGATGCATTTTCAACGATTAAGTCTACGAAATCACAAAGGTGAGTTTTGTTGATGTTGTTGACTTATGTGCTAATCAGACATATTTGGTCACGGCATGACTGCCAGCTAATCGATGCTAACATGCTACGCTAATCAATGCTAACATGCTATTTACGCTAGCTGTATGTACATGTGAAACTAGATACCCACATTTAATGCGAAACAAACACTTACCAATCGACGGATTTAAGTTGCTCCAGTGTCACAAGATGCGAAAGTCCTGATCGGTTGGTCCGCACATTTTACCGGCGATGCTAATAAGGCAGCCATGCTATGGGCCACTTCATTAGGTACACCCATGCTATGGTCGAATAGCGTCAATAGCTATTCGCTCAATAGTTTCAATTTCTTCTTCAACATCGTTTTCGCTATCTGCCTCCATACTCCAACCATGTGTTTCAATACATGCGTAATCTGTTGGATCGCTTAAGCCGCTGAAATCCGAGTCTGAATCCGAGCTAATGTCGCTATATCTTGCTGTGGTAACCGCCATGTTGTTTGTATTGGCAGCCCTGTATGACGTCACAGGGAAATGGATAGTGGTTTCGAAGATAGCGAAAATAAGGCACTTTAAAGCTTTATTTAGGGATATTCCGGGAGGTGTAAAATTTTGAAAAAAACTTCGAAAAATAAAACAAGCCACTGGGAACTGATTTTTAGTGTTTTCACTAATGTTCCCCTTTAATGACTTAACTGCAATAAGAACCATTTAATGTTTAACGTTCTCTAAGATTTTTTTGTTAAAATAAAGCCAATAATGCAATTTTGTTGTGGTCCCCTTTATTTAGAAAAGTACCGAAAAGTATCAAAATAATTTTAGTACCGGTACCAAAATATTGTTATCATTACAACACTACGTCCTAGTAGTTAGGAGAATCGGGTTGTAGAACAACGAACGCGGCATGACAATGCACGGCCCCATGTTGTAACAACATGGCCCCATTTTCGCCGGCCATGTCATCCATTGAGCATGTTTGGGATGCTCTGGATCGGCGTAAACGACAGCGTGTTCCAGTTCCTGACGATATCCAGCAACTTGGCACAGATCTTTGAAAAAGAGTGAACCAACATTCCACCGGTCACAATCCACAACCTGATTAACTCTTTCTGAATCTACCCTGCATTTGTTTTGGTATTGTCATATTGTGTCTTCTTTTTTGGGTGGAAGTTGAAAAAATGTGTTCAAGGATTGGTTTGTTAATGAAGCTTGATGTAGTTTCTGTTATTTTAGGAGAGTTCATTGACAAGCATGACTTAGTCAATTTAATTATAGGACTTGGTACAAGGTTTATTTTTAAGGCCAAAAATAGATATTCACTTAGTATTACTTTCTTTAAAACATTTATTCAGTATTTTTTAACTTTAGAAAGATACATGATTGACAACGATAATGATGCCAAAAAACATGAAAAAAGATGGGAAATCCTTAAAGGCTTATTATGAAAATGTAATAATGTTTATAGATACGCAACAACAGCAACATATATGCTATCTGTTGTTGTGTTCCCTATTTTTGAGTGTACAAAATGAAGGTGTGTGTTAAATCTGACTTGGACATAATATGGACTATACACAAATGTTTTTTTATGAAAATGTAATTTTGTTTACAATTTATATGCAATCTGTTGTTTCCCTAATTTTTGTTGTTGTACATGGATGAGGGTGTGTGTGGCTGAGCACGACTTGGATATTGTCTGGACTGGACCTGGTTTTAAAAAACTTTTAGACAAGTCTAATTTCATTAACAACCTGGTCTGGTGAAGATAAGTTTTTTTTAATTTTTTTATTTTATTTTAGAAATAAAATAAAATGAGATTTAAAAAAAAAAGAAAATACAATTTTCTTGGATAAAAAAGTCATCAGTTTCTGATTTATCAAATTGTATAACAGTGCAAAATATTGCTCATTTGTAGTGGTCTTTCTTAGGATAGGATAGGATAGGATAGGTCTTTTTTGTCATTGCACAAGTACAACGAAACTTTGTTTTCAGCACAAACCTGTTCAAGATTAGACAAACAAACAGTGTACAGGGTTACAGAACAAGAATGCTGATGGGTCGCCATAAGGCGCCCCGTAAAAGATGGGAAAAAGGTCAACGCTGGGGAAGGATGAGTAAAAAAATACAATTCAGACTGGGCTCCTAAGGGGGCCCAGTCTGGAGTGGGAAAAAACCTCCATAGCAAAGCACATATACATATTACAACATACATCTCAAGATATCTAGCAACAGAGGGAAGGGAGTGGTGGTAGGCCGCAGCTCTCAGGCACTGACCATCCATTCATCACCCCTATAGGATTTGCGTCGAGGGTGTTGGGTTGGGGGGATGGGGTGTGTATGTGTGGCGTATATTTTTGTGGATGTGTGTGTCTCTGTTCCGCGGCCTTGATGTATTGCAGTCGCTAGTCCAAAGTCAACAACAACAGGTGTGTGTCCATGAAAGTGTCCGAAGAGAAATATTTGAACTATTTGGAAAAAAAGATTTAAAAATAACTAAAAACTTGAAATCTTTAACATCAATATTTATGAAACATGTCCACTAAAAAATCTAGCTGTCAACACTGAATAATGCATTGTTGCATTTCTTTTCACAGTTTATGAACTTACATTCATATTTTGTTGAGGTATTATTCAATAAATATATTTTTAAATATATTTATATAAAAAATAGTCATTAATGATAGTGTTAGTGGACCGGCGACACACACAATCATGTGTGTTTCAGGGACTGTGTCCCTTGCAGACTGTGTTATATATGTTGTGGGAACCAGAATTTTGGTAGCAGAAAGAAACAACCCCTTTTTTGTGTGAGTGGGTGTGGATAAGTCTGAATGGGGGAGGGAGGGGTTTTCTTTGGGGGGTTGATCCACTAATGGGAAGTGTATCTTGTGTATTTTTATGTTGATTTAATTAAAACAAAAACAAAAACAAAAAAAAAAACCTTTGTGATGGGGATGTGTTGCACTGTGTGAGGCACATTGTGGTTTCACCAGATACTGACAGCTTTTCTGACCCTCACCAGACCCTCAATTGCCACACCTGTGAGGTGGGATGGATTATCTTGAGTTGGGTTGAGTTGAGTTGAGTTGAGTTGAGTTGATCCCCCGGGAAGAGCTGGACGAAGTGTCTGGGGAGAGGGAAGTCTGGGCTTCCCTGCTTAGGCTGCTGCCCCCAAGACCCGACCTCGGATAAGCGGAAGAATACGGATGGATAGATGGATGGATGGATGGATGGATGGATGGATGGATGGATGGATGGAGTTGAGTTAAGTTTGTGTTTATTTCAAACATACATGCATACAACATAATGCATCACAATTTCCAGTTTCTCTTTCCAACATGTTCGAAAAGGAGCAGGAAGAAGCAGAACTTATTTATTTACACAGCAGTTGCTTATGTAACATACTTTTATGGGCTTGCCTCTTTGTGATGTTAAGTTCCTGTTGTAAGCTGTTATACAGTACATGCCTTGAACTCTTATTTTGAAGGCGCTAAGAGCGAAAGTGGTGAGGCGTTTGAAAGAAAGGAAATAAAGCAGTCCAGTTTTACACGAAGACCACTTTATTTTCTTTCTTTCGAAACCTCCGCTCCACTACAACGCGTCACCACTTCCAATTAGCCCACGTACAGTACGCAGAGAGCTTCATGGAATGGGTTTCCATGGCTGACCAACTGAATCCAAGCCATACAGCACCAGGTCCAATGCACAACATCGGATGCAGAGGTGTAAAGCACGTCGCCACTGGACTCTAAAGCAGTGTAGACGTGTTCACTGGAGTGATGAATCACGCTTTTCTATCTGGAAATCTGATGGACGAGTCTGGGTTTGGAGGTTGCCAGAAGAATGGTACATTTCGGACTGCATTGTGCAGAATGTGAAATTTGGTGGAGGAGGAATTATGTTAAATGGTCTTTTTTCAGGAGTTGGTCTTGGCCTCCTAGTTCCAGTGAAAGGAACTTAGAATGCTCCAGTATACCAAAACATTTTGGACAATTCCATGCTCCCAACTTTGTGGGAACAGTTTAGAGTGGGCCCCTTCCTCTTCCAACATGACTATGTTGCAAGGTCCATAAAGACATGGATGACAGAGTCTTTGTGTGGATGAACTTGACTGGCCTGCACAGAGTCCTGACCTGAACCCGATAAAACACCTTTGGGTTGAATTAGAATGGAGACTGAGAGCCAGGCCTTCTCGACCAATATCAGTGTGTGACCTCACCAATGCGCTTTTGGAAGAGTGGTCGAAAATTTCTATAAACACACTCCGCAACCTTGTGGACAGCCTTCCCAGAAGAGTTGAAGCTGTAATAGCTGCAAACGGTGGACCGACATCATCTAGGACCCTATTGGTTAGGAATGGTATGGCATTTCAAGTTCATATGTGAGTCAAGGCAGGTGGTAGAGATGCGCGGTTTGCGGTCCCATCCGCGGAGTCCGCGGATGAGACCGCGGGTCGGGCGGGTGACATGACGAAAAAATAGATTTTAATTAAATTCGGGCGGGTGGTGGTTGAACCATCCGGAAATATTTGATATACATGGTTCTGGGATCGGTATCCTTTGCCATTCGAAGAGCCATTCGAAGAGCCATTTAAGACCCGTGTCACAAAGCGAAGAAGACATTAGGTGACGCTATTATTCTCTTGAATGACCACCGGCAGTCACCCAGATAATTAAGTATTAGGGCGTGCTATGAAGCCAATGGCTTTGTCGCCTTCTACAGCATGTACAGTCTGCTTGTCAGTCCAGCAACATGTTGTGGGTGGCTTCCGCGGCAACACGCACACGACTGCAAGGCATACTGGGTTGTTTATATCACAACACTAATGGTTGTGATATAAACAATTTTAACACTCTTAGTAATATGCGCCACGCTTTGAAGCCACACAATACAAGATTGACAAACACATTTCGGGAGAAAATCCTCACAGTAACACAACATAAACGCAACACAACAAATACCCAGAATCCTTTGTATCCGTGATAAATCCTGACTATTTTATACACCATGCTAGCAGCAAACACCGCCACCCCCAACTTCCCGTGCGTCGGTAAGGTGGGCGGGGTTGGGGACGCGGGGATGTAAAATATATTCAGGAATTGTCACGGATACAAAGGATTCTGGGTATTTGTTGTGTTGCGTTTATGTTGTGTTACTGTGAGGATGTTCTCCCGAAATGCGTTTGTCAATCTTGTATTGTGTGGCTTCACAGCGTGGCGCATATTAGTAAGTGTTAAAGTTGTTTATATCACAACCATCAGTGTACTCTGTCACCCAGTATGCCTTTCAGTCTTGTACGTGTGATTGTGGAAGCTGCACACAACATGTTGCCGGACTAACAATCCGTTCGTACATGTTGTTGAAGGTGTCAAAGGCAATGACTTCACAGCACGCCCATATTCTTGTCATCAGGATGAATGCTATTGGATAGTCGCAAGAATGTTAGCGGCTCCAATTGTCTTCATTACTCTGTGAAACAGGTTTAAACAGCTCTGTGAGTGATAAAGGTGGCCGACCTCGGATGTATTTCAGCGGGCGGTTGGCGGGCGGTTGCGGTTCTGATAAAATGTTGGTTCGGGTGGACGGCGGGTGGATGACGACTTTGGTTCTGCGGTTGCGGATGATATAATTGCCTCTCCGCGCATCTCTAGCAGGTGGCCAAATACTTTTTGTCATTTTGCAACATTAAGTTAACGTGTGCAAATAACTTAGAAAGCAAATATATTTATTGTAATATTTTAAATGATTTTGCATTTAATGAATGGCAGTGCGGACGTATTGGAAAGATCTCGCAGAATCTCCTCCAGCTGATGTCTGTTATCGTTGAAATGATGGCTGGTATAAGACCCTCCAGGCTTGACGAGAGCGGGATTTAAATCTTTTCCCCGTCGGAGGATATATGGAGTTCAATCCACAAGGTCAAACTAACTTGTATTTACCCAAGTGAATCCCCACTGTGACAAAAATTGAAGTGGTGAGGCTCGACTTATCCTTACGCTTTGGACATGTCCTAGTTGGGAAATATATAGCACGGCTTTATCCCTATACTCTTATTATAACCCACATCCACCCCCTGATACTCTTACTGGGATCAGCGAAGGAGATGTCAATCTGGTTCCACACAAACGTTCTTGGGCAGCTCAGCTGGCAAGCCGACCGAGAGGATGCGATAGCATCCATACTCATTAGCTGGGTAACGGATATCTGATGTGAAATAAACAAAAAATCAATTGGTTAGGCACACAATGAGTACAAATTTGTTCTGTCTGTGATGGTTTTATTAGCTCTCTGTTCACAAGGAGTTTTAAGGTAAGAGCAAACGTCCAAAGTCAGCTGAAATAGAACAGAATGAACGCATAGAAAATAATCCATGCTGTTTTTACATGTTGTCTGTGACATTGTCGTCAGATTTTTAACTGATATACAATCTGCGAAAATGTATAAATAATAATATTCTAAATATAGTTTTTCCATCCATCCATCCATCCTTCCATTTTGTACCACTGATTCCCTTCGGTGCCTTTTTCAGTTACATTCGGGCGGAAGGCGGTGTACACCCTGGACAAGTCGCCACCTCATCGCAGATATTGTTTTTCAAAAATCCAAAAGAAAAGTTAACATAATACTCAAATGCAGTGGTTTGTATACTTTTTTCACCTCGTACCACTTCAGAAAAAATGTGGCTCTCCATTGCCACCATAATGACTAACATTATAATACAGTAGCATAGTAGGCCCAAGTATTTATTAAAAACAACAACAATTATTTGGTGGGATTTGCCTCATTTCCAAGTCCACTAACCAACTGGACTTGGTCTTTTGATTGATTTATTGATACACACTAGAGATGCAGTGGTTTGTATACTTTTTTCACCTCGTACCACGTCAGAAAAAATGTGGCTCTTTATTGCCACCATAATGACTAACATTAAAATACAGTAGCATAGTAGGCCCAAGTATTTATTAACAACAAAAATGATTTGGTTGGATTTGCCTCATTTCCAAGTCCACTAACCAACTGGACTTCGTCTTTTGATTGATTTATTGATACACACCAGATGCAGTGGTTTGTATACTTTTTTCAACGCGTACCACCTCAGAAAAAATGTGGCTCTCCATTGCCACCATAATGACTAATATTAAAATACAGTAGCATAGTAGGCCCAAGTATTTATTGAAAACAACAAAAATTATTTGGTGGGATTTGCCTCATTTCCAAGTCCACTAACCAACTGAACTTTGTTTTTTGATTGATTTATTGATACACAAACCAGATGCAGTGGTTTGTATACTTTTTTCAACTCGTACCACCTCAGAAAAAAATGTGTCCCTCCTTTGCCACCATAATGACTAACATTATAATACAGTAGCATAGTAGGCCGAAGTATTTATTAAAAACAACAACAATTATTTGGGGGGATTTGCCTCATTTCTAAGTCCACTAACCCACTGGACTTTGTTTTTTGATTGATTTATTGACACACACTAGAGATGCAGTGGTTTGTATACTTTTTTCAACTCGTACCACCTCAGAAAAAATGTGGCTCTCCATTGCCACCATAATGACTAACATTAAAATAAAGTAGCATAGTAGGCCGAAGTATTTATTAAAAACAACAATAATTATTTGGGGGGATTTGCCTCATTTCTAAGTCCACTAACCCACTGGACTTTGTTTTTTGATTGATTTATTGACACACACTAGAGATGCAGTGGTTTGTATACTTTTTTCAACTCGTACCACCTCAGAAAAAATGTGGCTCCCCATTGCCACCATAATGACTAACATTAAAATAAAGTAGCATAGTAGGCCCAAGTATTTATTAAAAACAACAACAATTATTTGGGGGGGATTTGCCTCATTTCTAAGTCCACTAACCCACTGGACTTCGTATTTTGATTGATTTATTGATACACACTAGAGATGCAGTGGTTTGTATACTTTTTTCAACTCGTACCACCTCAGAAAAAATGTCTCCCTCCATTGCCACCATAATGACTAACATTAAAATAAAGTAGCATAGTAGGCCGAAGTATTTATTAAAAACAACAACAATTATTTGGTGGGATTTGCCTCATTTCCAACTCCACTAACCCACTGGACTTTGTTTTTTGATTGATTTATTGATACACACTACAGATGCAGTGGTTTGTATACTTTTTCAACTCGTACCACCTCAGAAAAAATGTGTCTCTCCATTGCCACCATAATTACTAACATTATAATACAGTAGCATAGTAGGCCCAAGTATTTATTGAAAACAACAACAATTATTTGGTGGGATTTGCCTCATTTCCAAGTCCACTAACCCACTGGACTTCGTCTTTTGATTGATTTATTGATACACACTACAGATGCAGTGGTTTGTATACTTTTTTCAACTCGTACTAGCTCAGAAAAAATGTCTCTCCATTGCCACCATAATGACTAACATTATAATACAGTAGCATAGTAGGCCCAAGTATTTATTAAAAACAACAATTATTTGGTGGGATTTGCCTCATTTCCAAGTCCACTAACCAACTGAACTTTGTTTTTTGATTGATTTATTGATACACACTACAGATGCAGTGGTTTGTATACTTTTTTCTACTCGTACCACCTCAGAAAAAATGTGGCTCTCCATTGCCACCATAATGACTAACATTATAATACAGTAGCATAGTAGGCCCAAGTATTTATTAAAAACAACAATTATTTGGTGGGATTTGCCTCATTTCCAAGTCCACTAACCAACTGAACTTTGTTTTTTGATTGATTTATTGATACACACTACAGATGCAGTGGTTTGTATACTTTTTTCAACTCGTACTAGCTCAGAAAAAATGTCTCTCCATTGCCACCATAATGACTAACATTATAATACAGTAGCATAGTAGGCCCAAGTATTTATTAAAAACAACAATTATTTGGTGGGATTTGCCTCATTTCCAAGTCCACTAACCAACTGAACTTTGTTTTTTGATTGATTTATTGATACACACTACAGATGCAGTGGTTTGTATACTTTTTTCTACTCGTACCACCTCAGAAAAAATGTGGCTCTCCATTGCCACCATAATGACTAACATTATAATACAGTAGCATAGTAGGCCCAAGTATTTATTAAAAACAACAACAATTATTATTTGGTGGGATTTGCCTAATGTCCAAGTCCACTAACCAACTGGACTTCGTTTTTTGATTGATTTACTGATACACACTATTAGTAGATTGCACAGTACAGTACATATTACGTACAATTGACCACTAAATGGTAACACCCGAATACGTTTTTCAACTTGTTTTTCAACACGTTAATCAATTCATGGTACAAATAAATACTATCAGCATAATACAGTGGTTCTCAAATGGGGGTTCGTGTACCCCTGAGGGTACTTGAAGGTATGCCAAGGGGTACGTGAGATTTGTTTCAAATATTCTAAAAATAGCAACAATTCAAAAATCCCTTATAAATATATTTATTGAATAATACTTCAACAAAATATGAATGTAAGTTCATAAACTGTGAAAAGAAATGCAACAATTCAATATTCAGTGTTGACAGCTAGCAAAAGAATGCTGGACGACAGCAAAGACTTACTGTGAAGCAAAGACGGCGTCCACAATGTACATTCGAACATGACATGACAATCAACAATGTCCCCACAAAGAAAATATTCTTGATTGCTAAAACAAAGTAGATGCGGGAAATATCACTCAAAGGAAGACATGAAACTGCTGCAGGAAAATACTAAAAAACTGAGAAAACTTTGCATTCTCTTATTCTTCACTGCTATTAAAACTGACAAGATAATAGACAAGTTTGGCTTTGACTCTTTTATTTGATTCAATCTGTCATCCATCAGACATGCTCATAGCTTATATGAGTCAATTCCACCTTTTTTTATTATTTTTTTCCAGGTCTCAAGCCCTTGAAATAGAGTACAGTTTGTCTTGCTACGGTCCCTTGATTTTTTTAAGTTTTGTACAATCAATTTTGATCCAGTTTGTTGCTCGCTTTCACATTGTCGACAAAGCCTTTATCCAACAACTATGTCTACCCAGCCCCCACAATGCATTGCAAAATCATATGGCCTTTTCGAGCCCTATTAAAAGTGAATTTATCAGTCGCGGTTTGACAATAATTTTAATTTAAAACAATAAAATTAACCGTCGGGGGTTTTACCACAGATGATCATTAATTCGTTCAATCAATAAATTTTCAGTCTTGGCATAATTTAGCAAATAATGTTGATACATTTACATGTTTTAATCCTTGTCACATCCTACCAACATATCATTTTGAAGTGGACAACTGATACTACGAGGGTTGTACAATATACTGGTATTAGTATAGTACCGCGATACTAAAAAATAATTGTTGGTACTATACTGCCTCTGAAACGTACCGGTCCTGCACCCTCCACTCCCCCGCGTTGTCGTCACGTCGAGTCCTTGCTGGTTTACGAGCAGAAGAGCATGTTCGGCGACATACAATCATAGAGTATTTACAAGCAGACACAGTGTGTAGACAAAAAAGGGAGAACGGATGCATTTTGGCTCAAAAAGTAACAATAAAGGTAAAGTTATAAAACTGAAAACCCACCGGAAGAGGTGCTTTAAGACAAGGCTAGCAAGCTAGCAGCTAACGTCCATCCGCTGTCGGCAGTGTTTTAGCTACTTCTAAATCACTAATCCTGGTCTCAATGGCAACAAATAAAGTATGTTTCTTACAAGTATCATCCCTGCAGGACGAGGAATAGCTAAACATGCTTCACTACACACCGTAGCTCACAGGCGTCAAATGTAAACAAACATCATGGGTATCCACTGTAATGATATCAAGTACAGGCACGTATCTCGTCGATACTATGATTACGTCAATATTTTTTGGCATCACAACATCTTCTTTCATTTAAAAAAAAATTATATTTTGTTCATAAACTCAGGAAATATGTCCCGTGACACATGAGGACTTTAGTTAAGTTAAATAGAAATAAAAAACATGAAAAATACTAGATAAAAACTAGATAAAACATAGAAAGATATATAATTTAGAAATAAAAACATGAAATACAATATAAACAAACGCCATTGGTGGATCTTCACCTAACATCCACAGTAATGATACCACGTACAATAACGTATGTAGTCGATACTACTATGATTACATCGATATTTTTTTTAGCATCACAAAATCTTTTGTTTTTTTATTTATATTTATATGATGTTTAGAAACCCAGGAAATATGTCCCTGGACACAGGAGGACTTTGAATATGACCAATGTATGATCCTGTAACTACTTGGTATCGGTGTGATGCCCACATTTATGGTATCATCCAAAACTAAAGTAAAGTATCAAAACACAGAAGAATAAGTGAGTATTACATTTTCACAGAAGTGTAGGCAGAATATGTTGAAAGAGAAAGTAAGCATATACTAACAGTAAATGAACAAGTAGATTATTAATTCATTTTCTACCACTTTTCCTTAATAATGTTGACAAAATAATAGAATGATAAAAGACACAATATATAACTGTATATGTCAGCAGACTAATTAAGAGCTTTTGTTTGTTTACTTACTACTAAAAGAGAGTTTGTCTTGTATGTTCACTATTTTATTTAAGGACTTACCGTATTTCCTTGAATTGCCGGCGGGGCGCTAATTAATTTGAAACCTCTTCTCACCCCTGCGCTTACCAAAGGCATGCGGTAAAAGTAAGCATGCGCTAATTATTTTAAAACCTTTTCTCACTCCGGCACTTACCAAAGGTATGCAGTAAAAATTTGAGTGTGATGTAAGCTTGGACCTCAAATCCTACTGAATGGCGCTTAATCTTCTTCCCTTTATGCGATTTCAAATTACCGGTATTGAAATCAGCCTCCTCCATTTTGAAAATGATGACAGGGGAAGTGTCACTCGTGACGTCATGAGTTTGACCAGGCGCTAATTATTTTGGGAAGCGAATTTGAACCGGCAGTAATTCAAGGCAGGCGCATACTATATGCCCTGCGGCAATTCAAGGTAATACGGTAACTACAATAAGAAAAATATGTTCAATATACCCTAAGATTTTTTTGTTGAAATAAAGCCAATGATGCAAATGTTTTTTGTGGTCCTCTTTATTTAGAAAAATACCAAAAAGCATCGAAACAATTTTGGTACCGGTACCAAAATATTGGTATAGGGACTACTACAGACAAGAATATGTCAAGGCTAAACGCCTTACTGGAATTAAATACAATTTTACAAATAAAGAAACCCAACATCATCAAGGAATATGAAAAGATCACATTCTTTTGATGTGACTGGGCAGGCCAATCCATTTCCTTGTAGGAAATCCATGGCGAGATTAGATGTGGAATTTGAATATGAATAGGACTATCTGGGCTAATTATAACCCCTCATACCGCTCCCTCGTCAGCGTGGAGCGACATTCGGCGGGATCGGAAAACTCCAGTGAGCGGAGGAGGACGCAAAGAAGGACTAAGAAGGAGGCATAATGAAGCGAGAAGGGAGGAGTCCAAAGATCAATCCAGAGTTTGGGATTATGTTTGTACAGATAACATCCTACACTAACCCCCCCCCACACAGAGATCTGCCTCCATTCTGGTAAGGATTTTCAAGGGTGCATTGAGTAATTTCCTAACCCTCCTCCTCAACGCACACACAAGAACACTTTCCTTTATAGCACGCCATCCCCCCCCCCCCCCCCCCCCCCCCCCCGCCGCATACGCCGCCAGCCAACTTTACTTTACACCTAGCTCTGCCGCCACGCTTTTGAACGCGATTAACGCTTATCTGTTGGAGGACCGAACTACCCCTTCCTCGTCAAGTTCATCGTCATCGTCGCATCCATATGCATGCAGATTCCAATCCCCGCCGGGGTAAAAACTAAAGTGATCCACGCACCTGCAGAGAACAGGCGGCGCTTTGCAGAAGGAGGATTGCGGGATCTCTATTGAGGTCACGGCGCTGCAGAACGGAGACACTTCCGTCAAGAGATATCCGGTGCAGGATTACGCTGACAACCGCTGTCAAAGAAACAGGCTGCTCAAGCAGAGTGATGACAGTCGTTAGAAGTGCAGTGGTACGAATCATGAAGAATGTGATTTAAATCCAATTCATTTGTTCCGGGTTGGGGAGGAGACCCTGCCCCAAGTGGAGGAGTTCAAGTACCTAGGAGTCTTGTTCACGAGTGGGGGAAGAGTGGATCGTGAGATCGACAGGCGGATCGGTGCGGCGTCTTCAGTAATGCGGACGTTGTACCGATCCGTTGTGGTGAAGAAGGAGCTGAGCCGGAAGGCAAAGCTCTCAATTTAGCGGTCGATCTACGTTCCCATCCTCACCTATGGTCATGAGCTTTGGGTCATGACCCAAAGGATAAGATCACGGGTACAAGCGGCCGAAATGAGTTTCCTCCGCCGGGTGGCGGGGCTCTCCCTTAGAGATAGGTTGAGAAGCTCTGCCATCCGGGAGGAGCTCAACGTAAAGCCGCTGCTCCTTCACATCGAGAGGAGCCAGACGAGGTGGTTCGGGCATCTGGTCAGGATGCCACCCGAACGCCTCCCTAGGGATGTGTTTAGGGCACGTCCAGCTGGTAGGAGGCCACGGGGAAGACCCAGGACACGTTGGGAAGACTATGTCTCCCGGCTGGCCTGGGAAGGCCTCGGGATCCCCCGGGAAGAGCTAGACGAAGTGGCTGGAGATAGGGAAGTCTGGGCTTCCCTGCTTAGGCTGCTGCCCCCGCGACCCGACCTCGGATAAGCGGAAGATGATGGATGGATGGATGGATGGATAATTTGTTCCAAACACTCAAAACTATATATATATATATATATATATATATATATATATATATATATACAGTATGTATGTATTAGGGTTGTGCGGTATACCGGTATCAGTTTAGTACCGTGATACTAATTAATCATTTTTGGTACAATGCCATCTCTGAAACACCCCCCCGTGCCCGCGTCATCGCTGGTTTCCAAGCAGACGAGCATGTTCAGCGGCACACAATCACTGAGTACTTACAAGCAGACACAGGGTGTGGACAGAAAAGGGAGAACGGACGCATTTTGGCTTAAAAACTGACGATAAAGGTGAAGTTAAATCACTGAAAATGCCTTCAGGAAGAGGTGCTTTAAAGGCCTACTGAAATGAGATTTTCTTATTTGAACGGGGATAGCAGGTCCATTCTATGTGTCATACTTGATCATTTCGCGATATTACCATTTTTTTGCTGAAAGGATTTAGTAGAGAACATCGATGATAAAGTTCGCAACTTTTGTTCGCTAACAGAAAAGCCCTGCCTTTACCGGAAGTCGCAGACGGTGACGTCACATGTTAATGGCTCCTCACATCCTCACATTGTTTTTACTGGGAGCCTCCAACAAAAAGAGCTACACGTACCGAGAAAACGACTATTTCCCCATTAATTTAAGCGAGGATGAAAGATTTGTGTTTGAGGATATCGAAAGCGACGGACTAGAAAAAAAAAAAAAAAACAAGTTAAAAAAAAAACGCGATTGCATTGAGACGGATTCATATGTTTTTAGACACACTTATTAGGATAATTCTGGGAAATCCCTTATCTTTCTATTGTGTTGATAGTGTTTTAGTGAGTTTAACAGTACCTGATAGTCGGAGGTGTGTGTCCACGGGTGTATTGACGCCAGTGTCTCAGGGAAGTCGACGGCAGCTTTATGGACGGCGCAAGCTCAGCTGATCTCCGGTAAGAAGCGACTTTTTACCACAATTTTCGCACCGAAACCTGCTGATTGACATTTGGTCGGGATCCATGTTCGCTTGATCCATAGTAAAGTTTCACCTCTGGGAATTTTAAACAAGGAATCACCGTGTGTTTGTGTGGCTAAAGGCTAAAGCTTCCCAACTCCATCTTGCTACTTTGACGTCTCCATTATTAATTGAAAAAATTGCAAAAGATTCAGCAACACAAATGTCCAAAATACTGTGTAATTATGCGGTTAAAGCAGACGACTTTTAGCTGTGTGTGTGTGCAGCGCTCATATTTCCTAACAGCCCGTGACGTCACGCGCACGCGTCATCATTCCGCGTTGTTTTCAACAAGAAACTCCCGGGAAATTTAATATTGCAATTTAGTAAACTAAAAAGGCCGTATTGGCATGTGTTGCTATGTTAATATTTCATCATTGATATATAAACTATCAGACTGCGTGGTGGGTAGTAGTGGGTCTCATTAGGCCTTTAAGACATGGCTAGCGGCTAGCTACTTCTTAAATCACTAATCCTGGTCTCTTTGGCGACAAATAAAGTCAGTTTCTTACAAGTATCATCCCTGCAGGACGAGGAATAGCTAAACATGCTTCACTACACACTGTAGCTCACCGGCGTCAAAATGTAAACAAACGCCATGGATGGATCTACACCTGACATTCACTGTAATCACTTCAAGTACAGGTACGTATCTAGTCGATACTACTATGATTACGTCTAAATTTTTTGGCATCACAACATCTTCTTTCGTTTTTTAAAAATGTGTATTATGTTTATAAAGTCAGGAAATATGACACATGAGGACTTTGAATATGACCAATGTATGATCCTGTAACAATTTGGTATCGGATTGATACCTAAATTTGTGGTATCATCCAAAACTAATGTAAAGTATCAAACAACAGAAGAATAAGTGATTATTACATTTTAACAGAAGTGTAGATAGAACATGTTAAAAGAGAAAGTAAGCAGGTATTAACAGTAAATGAACAAGTAGTTTAATAATTCATTTTCTACCACTTGTCTTTAATAATTTTGACAAAATAATAGAATGATAAATGACACAATATGTTACTGCATATGTCAGCAGACTAATTAGGAGCCTTTGTTTGTTTACTAAAGACTTAAAGACAAGTTGCCTAGTATGTTCACTATTTTTTAAGGACAAAATTGCAATAAGAAATATGTATTTAATGTACCCTAAGAATTTTTTGTTAGAATAAAGCCAATAATGACATTTTTTGTGGTCCCCTTCATTCAGAAAAGTACCGAAAAGTACCGAAATACTTTTGGTAATACCAAATTATTGGTATCGGGACAACACTAATACACACACACCGAGTACACACTGGCAGAAATGTAGATCGGTGCCTATGTATATATACAGTGCATCTGGAAAGTATTCACAGCGCTTCACTTTTTCCACAGTTTGTTTTGTTACAGCCTTGTTCCAAAATGAATAAATATGTATTTTTTTTTAGAAATCCAGGCAAATGTATTAAAAACAATAACAAATACATCACATGCACATAAGTATTCACAGCCTTTGCCTTGAAAATTAAAAGTGAGCTCAGGTGCATCCTGTTTCCACTAATCATCCTTGAGATGTTCCGACAGCTTGATTGGAGTCCACCTGTGTGGTAAATTTGATTGGCAGGACATGACCGGGACGGCGTGGCGCGGTAAGGAGAGTGGCCGTGCCAGCAACCTGCAGGTTCCTGGTTCAATCCCCACCTTTTACCAACCTCTTTACGTCCGTACTGTCCTTGAGCAAGACACTTCACCCTGGTTAGGTCCTGTTTAGCACCTTGCATGGCAGCTCCCTCCATCAGTGTGTGAATGTGTGTGTGTCAACGGGTGAACATGGAAAGTATGTCAAAGCGCTTTGAGTACCTTGAAGGTAGAAAAGCGCTATACAAGTATAACCCATTTACCATGATTTGAAAAGGCACAAAACTGCCATGATTGACAGTGCATGGCAGGGCACAAAAAAGGCAGGAAATTGAAGGAATTGTCTGTAGACCGCCTGTCAAGTTCGTCCCTGACAGTTTGGTTAGGTGTTAGTTTTTCCTCTGTCTTTGTTTCCTGTTGGCGCTTTTATTTTGGTTATTTCCTTCTGTTCTCCCTGAGCAATGTTTCCCCTCGGCTGCGGCTGATTGGCACCTGGCCACACCTGGTGTCAATCAGCCGGTTGCTAATTGAACCTGTTTTGTCCTCCAGTCAGATGCTGGAATATTTGTCGGTACCTCTTGTCACCAGTACCTGTCAATGTCATTATTACTTATCGTTGTAGCTGTGCCTACTTCTGTTCACTCTGTTCATGCCATAGTCCCTTTGTGTCACAGTAAGTGTTTTTGTTCATAGCCAAGTTTGTTATCAGCCTTGTGCGCGCCTTTTGTTTGTACCTTTTTGGTTTGTTCTTGTTTTGGTGTTTAATTAAATCGTGTTTACCTGCTCAAAGCCTGCCGACTTCTCTGCATCTTGGGGTTCGTCACAAACTCAACCTGACAGGATTGTCTCGAGGCACAAATCTGTAGAGGGGTACAGAAAAATATGTCCCAATGAATGGAAAATGTTTGGAACCCCCAGGACTCTTCCCCGAGCTGGCCGGCCGTATAAACTGAGCGAGTCAGGGAGGTGACCAAGAACCCTGGGGTCACATTGTCAGAGCTATGGCATTTCTCCGTGGAGTGTTGAGAACTTTCTAGAAGGACAACCATGTCTGCAGTAATATGCCAATCAGGCCTGTACGGTCAAGTTGCCAGACGGAAGCCATTGCTTTGTAACAGTTTGCCAAAATGCATCTGAAAGACTCTCACACCATTAGAAACAAAAATCTCTGAGTAGATTAGACAAAGATTGAACTCTCTAGCGAGAAAGCCAGGCATTATGTTTGAAGGAAACCAGGCACTGCTCATCACCAGGCCAATGCTATATCTACAGTGAAGCGTGGTGGTGGCAGCATCATGCTGTGGGGTTGTTTTTCAGCAGCAGGAACTGGAAGACTAGTCAGGATAGAGGGAAAGATAAATGCAGCAACGTACAGAGACATCCTGGATGAATAACTGCTCCACGGTGCTACTGAACTCAGACTGGACCGACGGTACATCCTTCAGCAGGACTACAAAGGAATTGCTTCAGGACCTTGAGGTGCCAAGTCAGAACCCAGACTTGAATCCGATTGAAACATCACTGGAGAGAGCAGAAAATGGCTGCGTAGCGACGCTTCTAATCCAACCCGATGGAGCTTGAGAGGTGCTGCAAAGAGGAATTGGCAAAACTGCCCAAAGATACATTATATTGCCAAAAGTATATGGCCACCCATCCAAATGATGAAAATCAGGTGTCCTAATCACTTGGCCCGGTGTATAAAATCAAACACTTAGGCATGGAGACTGTTTCTACAAACATTTGTGAAACAATGGGCTGCTCTCATTTATTTCCAGCGTGGAACTATCAGAGGATGGTATCTGTGCAATAAATCTAGTCGTGAAATTTCCTCGCTCCTAAATATTCCAAAGTCAACTTTATTATAAGAAAAGTTAAGAGTTTGGGAACAACAGCAAGTCAGCCACCTAGTGGTAGGCCACGTAAAGTGACAGAGACGGGTCGGCGGATGCTGAAGCGCATTAGTTGCTACAGAGCTCCAAACTTCATGTGCCCTTCCAATCAGCCCACGTACAGTACGCAGAGAGCTTCATGGAATGGGTTTCCATGGCCGAACAGCTGTATCTAAGCCATACATCACCAAGTCCAATAGAAAGCGTGGGATGCAGTGGTGTAAAGTACATTGCCACTGGACTCTAGAGCAGTGGAGACCCCTTCTCTGGACTGACGAATCACGCACATCTGGCAATCTGATGGCCTAGTCTGGGTTTGGAGGTTGCCAGGATAACAGTACATTTTGGACTGCATTGTGCAGAGTGTGGAATTTGGTGGAGGAGGAATTATGGTGTGGGGTTGGTTTTTTCGGTAGTTGGGCTTGGCCCCTTAGTTCCAGTGAAAGGAACTTTGAATGCTCCAGGATACCAAAACATTTTGGACAATTCCATGGGATGGCACTTCAAGTTCATATGTGAGTAAAGGCAGGTGGCCAAATACTTTTGGCAATATAGTGCAGGTGTGTCTAGCTTGTGGAATAGTATTTAAAGCAAAATGACTTGAGGCTGTAACTGCTGCCAAAGGTGCATCAACAAAGTATTGATTTTTAGTGTTTTACTTTGAATACATTTGCAAAAAGACCTAATAAAATGTGTTCAACAAAATATATTTATACATACAGTCCCTTCAGAATGTTTATGTCATGATCCGTGGTCCGGATCATGTGTTGTTTAGTTATGTTCGGTTAGTTTTGGACTCCCTTAGTTCCTTTTTTGTGCACTTTGGGTGTTTGTTTTGGTTAACATGGGTGCTAATTGGTTTCACCTGCCTCTGATTAGTGCTCTGCACGTTCACCTGCTGTTGAGCACTAGTCAGAGAGCTATTTATTCGGTTTGCTCGCCACAGTTGGGGTGGCTTCATTTTGTCACATGTGGCGGGTCGAGTCGAGTTTTGTTCTCCCGGAATACAGGACGGACAGCTCCGGACGACGGCGTGAGGTAGGAGATGATTATTTAACCAAACAAGTACCAAAAAGACAGAAACAAACAAAGGAAAAACGTGCTAAGGTAACAGCTTAGCACCGAATCAAGAACAGGAATACACCAAAGTGAGAGTGGCATCCCGCAAAACAATGAAGCCACACCGACTGTGGCGAGCAACGTAAACAAATAGCTCTCTGACTAGTGCTCAACAGCAGGTGAATGTACAGAGCATTAATCAGAGGCAGGTGAAACCAATTAGCACCCATGGTAACCAAAACAAACACCCAAAGTGCACAAAACAGGAACTAAGGGAGTCCAAAACTAACCGAACATCACTAAACAAAACATGATCCGGACCACGGATCATGACAGTTTATGTGAATACCTGATTTTTTTCAGAAAGTTGTGGCAAAAGTTGCAATGTTTTGAGGCCTTTGGTGTACCTTTCCTTACGCCTATGTGCAGCTGGTATAGGCTCCAAATATCCCTCCCCCTCCACGGCACCCTGCAATCTCGAGAGGGACAAACTGTACTAAAATGGATGGATGGATGAATCAACTTGTGTTTTTTTGTTTTTAATTTTGCTGTCAATGTTTTAAGTGTTCCTTGTAACCTTAATCTAAAAAAAGTTAGAAGTACAGTGGTCTGACTCGTTTTTCAGAATGTACAGAAAGAACATTCCTGAGGACTATATTTAGAGTTTTAAAACTACACAATTTCACCACAAAGTGACAACTGTAGCCCTCAAACCTGACCCCGTTTGTACTGATGTAAACGCCAGGTAGTAAAAACAGGTCAGCTCACTTTTTTTTTTTTACTCGTCCCACACCTCTGTTACAGTATCCTGTACTGTTATATATTTATCCATCTGTTTTCCTGTGTGACGACAACAGCCACCCACCTTTCTCTAACGATGTTTCCCATCATGAGCCGCGTCGGGCTGGCCGCAAAAACCACGCTCCTAACGGTTTCTTGCCACTTCCACCTCCTTCTTCATACTTGTCTGTGTGTGTGAAAGCGCAGTGTTGTGCGCTGGCTCGAAGCGGATAATAATAAACATGAGATAATCATTCACCAGAAGGTTTACGTTCTGATTCTAATCGACATAACATACTTCCTTCCTTGTGGTCTACCTAACTTGCAATTGTGCATACATTTTTTAATCCCAAAAAAGACATAAATAAGTTCCATTTTAAATAAATTCTGCTTCTTTCTACTCCTTTTCAGACATGTTGTAATTAAAACTGTAAATATATAAAGTACCACATCATATAACCTCGAAAAAAAAACTGAATACCATAACCATAACCAGTCTTCAAGCGCCTTTCTGACAGCCTTTTGAAAACAAGTCATTTTGTGGGCTGTCTTTTTAGATGCAAATGAACAGCTATATTCCCCACTGTTAGAATAATGATGTATATATTATCACACAACTCTTATTCTTAAGGCCCGTACTATAGTTATTATCAATTGTGCTCAAGTGGTATTTTTCTTTGTCTGTGCAAAGCTGGCAATCCAAAAGATTGCAAGCCAGTCTTGTGTCAGTGTTTGTTTCCAGAATTGGCCTGCTGACTGCCAAAAACGAACATCGAGTACGGTGACGCAGACAGAGCAGAGACAAGGCGATATCACGAGTTTAACACATTTGCATTTCATTAATAGTCATATATTGTGTCTAACTGGAGCTGTCGAGATTACCCCCTTCCCTTAGCGACTTTGATTGATTGATTGATCGAAACTTTTATTAGCAGATTGCACAGTTCAGTACAAATTCCGTACAACTGACCATTAAATGGTAACACCCGAATAAGTTTTTCAACTTGTTTAAGTCGGGGTCCACGTAAATCAATTCATGATGTAACCAGGGACCTCCGAAATAAATTGAGGAAGCACATGGGCAAGACTTTAGAGCATGATTTGGATCTGAGTATAACCCAAAAAATGTCTCTTCTCTATCGAGCAAAATGTAACTCTGTCTCTGCATGATTCCTTGCTTCTTGTCAGTTTAATAGATGTAATTAGTGTTTGAACCTGACACCCACCTTTCCAGTTGACCAAGGCCATGTCTACACTAAGTCATTTAACTCCTTAAGCGAATTATTATTTAGCCTAAGCCCAGTTACTGAACCAGCGTTTAAGGTCCCCCTCCTTGGACACATTTTTCGAGGGTCTTAAATGGTGGCATTATTGTGTGTGGACACGGATACGGTTAGGTGTGATTTACCATTTACACAATCAAGTCACGCCAACCTCACTCTCTGCTCCGGCGACTCACCCTTCCGTGGTGCTCGCTTCTACAAAACCCAAAACCAGGGAAGGCAGCACGTTGTGGAAATGGTAAATAAAAACAGAATACAGTGATTTGCAAATCCTTTTCAACCTACATTCAATTGAACGGATTGCAAAGACAAGACACTTGACGTTCAAACTGGAAAATGGTGTTAATTTTTGCAAATATTAGCTAATTTGGAATCTGATGCCTGCAACATGTTTAAAAAAAGCTGGCACAAGTAGCAAAACAGACTGAGAAAGTTGAGGAATGCTCATCAAACACTTATTTAGAACATCCCATAGGTCAGGGGTCGGGAACATTTTTGGCTGAGAGAGCATGAAAGCCAAATATTTTAAAATGTATTTCCCTGAGACCCATATCATATATTTTTTACACTTTTTACAACTAAATGCATTTTTAGAAAAAACTAAATTTTTAGAGTATGTTAGGTCTCTTATTATTTTTGATAACATTGTTATTCTAAAGCTAACCAATAATGAATAAAATACCTACCATTAATGTGACTTCTTGAACAGGTGGGGTAGAAAACGGATATTTTGACACTGTGATTATCTGCGTAATTAGGTAGGTAGATATTGTTATTGCACAAATACAACCAAACCTTGTTGATTGATTGATTGATTGATTGATTAATTGATTGATTGATTGATTGATTGATTTGATTAGACAAACAATCAGTGTTCAGGGTCACAGAACAGCTATGGGGAAAAAAACTCCAGAGCAAAGCAGATATACCTATCGCAACATACAAATCCAGACTTGCAACGGAGGGGAGGGAGTGGGGGCTACGGTGGGAGGCTGCAGCTCTTCAGGCACTGCCCAGCCGTCCGTCACCCCGAAGGGATTCGCGTCAAGGGCGTTGGATGAATTAGTCAATACTTATCGTGGTAAGCAATGTCATCTGGGATGGTCTCAAGCTGTCGTCTTGCGGGTTCCAGGGACCACCAAGGAAAGACATGCCTTTGAGCAGGTTTTGACCTGCTTTATTTTCCAACACAAGCTTGTCTGCGGTCGGGTCGCTCTTCCGTATCGTCTCCCGTCTCCCTCTGCTGCTCGCTCCGCCGTCTGCTTTTCAGCAGCACATACTTCAGTCCGCCTCTTGCTCTCCGTCTCCGTCGTTGCATGTTTCTCTCGCTCCGCACCATCACCAGCCCCCTTCTCTCCTCCTTCTCCCCTTTTATACAGCGAGAGGAGATACGTTAATCGTGTACAGGTGCGCGATCCACACACCTGATCTCGTTTGTGGCGTCGCTCCCGGCACGCCCTGCCTCGCTGCTCGCTCGCCATCTCCGCCTCCTCGCCACCATCTTGGGCCGGGCTCCAGCGTGCCCTGCCTCTCTGTCGGACCGTCGGCTCCGCCTCTCCACATCATCTAAGATTTATCTTGCGAGCCAGATGCAGTCATCAAAAGAGCCACATCTGGCTCGAGAGCCATAGGTTCCCTACCCCTGCCATAGGTGAACAGGCTAATTGGGAACAGGTGGCTGTAAAAGCAGCTTCCATGAAATGCTCAGTCATTCACAAACAAGGATGGGGCGAGGGTCAAACAAATTGTCCAACAGTTGAAGAACAACATTTCTCAACGAACTATTGCAAGGAATTTAGGGATTTCACCATCTACGGTCCGTGATATCATCAAAAGGTTCAGAGAATCTGGAGAAATCACTGCACGTAAGCGATGATAGTACGGACCTTCGATCCCTCAGGCGTTACTGCATCATGTACTCCGGAACAAAGAGGAAAAGAACCATCCGAATTGTTATAGGCGCAAAGTTCAAAAGCCAGGGTTGTATTAGTGCCCAAGTCATGGGTAACTTACACATCTGTGAAGACACCATTAATGCTGGAAGGTACACACAAGTTTTGGTGCAATACATGTTGCCATCCAAGCAACGTTATCATGGACGCCCCTGCTTATTTCAGCAAGACAATGCCAAGCCACATGTTATAACAGCATGGCTTCGTAGTAAAAGAGTGCCGGTACTGGACTGGCCTGCCTGAAGTCCAGACCTGTCTCCCATTGAAAATGTGTGGCACATTATGAAGCCTAAAATATGACAATGGAGATCCGTACTGTTGAACAACTTTAGTTGTAAATTAAGCAAGAATGGGAAATATTTCCACCTGAAAAGCTTCAAAAATTGGTCGCGTCGGTTCCCAAACATTTGCTAAGTGTTGTTAAAAGGCAAGGCCATGCGACACAGTGGTAAAATGCCGATGTGCCAACTTTTTTACAACGTGTTAAATTAATGATTATTTGCAAAAAAGAAAATAAGTTTCTCAGTTCGAACATTAGATATCTTGTCTTTGCAGTCTATTCAATTGAATGTAGGTTGAAATGGATTTGCGATCATTGTATTCTCTTTTTATTTACAAATTACACAACGTTTCAAGTTCACTGGTTTTGGGTTTTTTTATAAGCAGCAGTTCATCTTCTGTATATTCAGCTTCAAAAAGATGAGGTGGCCAATCCTCATCTGTCCAAAAATAATCGTCTTTGTTGGTTGTGACCAAGTCTGCCATAATTAAAAAAAATACTTGCGTATGTTTCCGGAAGTAGGAAAGCGCATTTGTTGCCGAAAGTCAGTTGTGCGTTGCTTTGGGAAGGGAAATAAATGTGCTGAGGAAATAAATTTCTGTATTGCTTACAGGGACAAAAATATGGTAAATATCGTATATATTACTTTTTGTTGTGAATGTGTCTGTTATTACATTATATACTTGCAGTGTGTACATAAAACGTTGATGGAGAATTTTGAGGTTGTTTCATAGGTCTTTAAAGGCTACAATAGTGACTCCGACTCTGCAAAAAGTCAGGGTTCAAAAACAAGAAGAAAAAAAATACAAAAATTAAGGGTATTTTATTTGAACTAAGCAAAATTATCTGCCAATACAACAAGAAAATTTGGCTCGTCAAGACTTTCCAAAACAAGTAAAATTAGCTAACCTCAATGAACCCCAAAATACCTTAAAATAAGTATATTTTCACTAATAACAAGTGTACTTTTCTTGGTTAAAAAGAGAGACCCTTTTGCAAAATATGTTGAAAAATATTCCTAAATTAAGTAAATGCTCGTGCCATTATCTTGACATAATGATATGCGCTCTGAATTAAATTTCTTGAAACCAGAAAACTTATACCAAAAACTAATGAATTGTTCTTAATGGAAAGGCAACAAGGCAACCGCTTGTTACTCTCGGGGTCTCCTAGCCGCTGAGGTGCATGAGTCCAGGTGAATCAGGTGTGGGACATGACAGGTGAAAACTAAAGAGTTGTCATGGTGACAAAAACAAACAAGAGTGCACAATGAGTCTAAAACCAAACAGAACGTGACCACAAAACATGACAACTTGGCTGTTTTATTTTCAATGAAACAATAGAAAATCCGTATTGTAGTACACTTGTTATTAGTGAGAATATATATATTTTAATGTATTTTTGGGTTCATCGAGGCTAGCTGATTTGACTTGTTTTGTAAAGTATTGACAGGCCACATTTTTTTGTTCTATTGGCAGATAATTTTGCCTGGTTCAAATAAAATACCCCTTAATTTTCTTTTTTTTTTTCTTGCTATTGAACACTGACTTTCTGCAGTGTACTGTTTATGACAGGGGTCACCAACCGTTTGGAAACCAAGAGCTACTTCTTGGGTTCTGATTAATGCAAAGGGCTACCAGTTTGATAGACACTTAAATAAATTGCCAGAAATAGCCAATTTGCTCAATTTACGTTAAACTCTATGTTATTATTAATAATTAATGATATTTATTTTGGTGGAAACACTGATTATCTTAAACATTTCTGACAATAAATATATATTTTTGATGACACTTTGTTAGAATATAGAACAAATTGGACTAAGCTATTGTCAGGCTTTCCCCTGACAGTTTGTCTATGTTTTAGTTTTCCTCTGCATTTGTCTGTTTCCTCTGTGTTGAGTATCTGCTGTCTTTAGTTCCTGTCTGGTGCTCTTATTTTGTCAGCTTCCTGTCTTGTTTTCTGAGTGCTGTGTTCCTCCTCAGCTGCGGCTGATTGGCACCTGGCCACACCTGTTGCCAATCAGCCCGCTCCTATTTGTACCCTCTTTGTCTTGTGTCAGTTGCTGGATCATTGTATTGTCATTTGTATTGTCGTTGCCACATATCACTCTTGTCGTGTCGTTTTGATTTCAGCTATTACCTGTCGTGCTACATCTTGTCCTGGTCGTCGTAGCGGTAAGCTGTTTTTGTTAGCCATAGCTATTTCCAGTTTTTCTGTTTGTTATCCTCTAGTTTCCATGCTAAAGTTCCTTTTTGTTCCTTGTTAGCTTCTATGCTAAAGGCCTTTTGTTTTTTATCCGCCCACGTGTGCGCTTTTGGTTTGAACCCTTTGTTTGGTTTTGCTCAAAACATGCTCATAGAAAGGAACGCATATTAAATGTTTCTCTGAACGGAGTTCATGTTGAACAAGTTAAAGAGGCCAGGTTGCTGGGAGTTACAATAGATGAAAGACTATCTTGGGCCACTCACATTAAAAACACAGTAACAAAAATGAGCAGAAGCATTTCAATCATAAGAAGAAGTGCCTATTTTTTAACTAACATCTATGAAGCAAGTTATACAATCCCTTGTATTGTCACATATGGACTACTGCCCAGCAATCTGGTCTAATGCATCTAAACAAGATCTAAATAAAATCCAGTTTACCCAAAACAGAGCTGCCAGACTAGCTCTCCATTGCTCATTTAGGACCGGCATTGAGATCATGCATCATGAATTGTCATGGATTAAAGTTGCTGAAAGACTAGCGTGTAGTTTGATTCTATTTTTAAAAAACATCTATACATACCATAAACCCTCATATCTGTATTCTCAGCTCTTGCTTGCCAGTGACAGTCACAACTACGGTACCAGGCTAGCCCAAAGAGGTGCTCTCACCCGTCTTAAACCCAAAAGTGATGTTTTGAAAAAGACTGTAATGTATCGGGCAATCACTTACTGGAATAGACTTCCACAATATCTGCTATCAATCACCAGCATAGTGGGCTTTAAGAATAGACTAAAAGGAGAAGTATTGCGTAAAGAGATTATTCTAGATTGTACCTAATGTCATGACTGTTTTTATTGACTATTGAGTATTTTATTGATTATGGGATAAGCAGCAGAAAATGGAAGGATGATACTTTTCCGTCACTTATTGTTTGTCCTTGGTACACTAATGTGTATATTTTCGGCCATTGGTTCTTTGTTTTATTTTTGCAAAAATGTATACAGTATATCTATTTTTATATTGCTATTTTTATCTTTGGTATGAAAATTATTATGTAACAACATTTATTAGTATTTTTTGGTTCTTTGTTTTTGCTATTTTTGTATTATGACAATTTATTATTGGATCATGTTGTACTGCATTTTAATCGTTTGTTCTGTGGTTGTGTGATGTTTTTTGCCTGGACCCCAGGAAGAATAGTCTCCACTGCGGTGTAGACTAATGGGGATCCTTAATAAACTAAACTAAACTAAACTAAATAAAGTAAAGGACCTCTTTCTCCTAAATGCCAGACATTGCCCAGAGGCTAAAATGCTAAGCTGTTCGTCACCTTGTCTCGAAGTATTAGTACCATTATGAAAAATAAAAATGCCCTATTCCATGGTTCTTATTTCGACCTCTCCTTGAAAGGTAGACCAAAGACTTTCTCACTTCTATCTATGTTTCAATAATTACTTCCAAAGCGTTCAATCCATATCTGTCCACAATCTGGTTTACCGATCAGTTTATCTAATATGCTGCAGGGGAACTTTGTTCACACCTCTACTCTTTAATCATTGTCTCCTCCTCCGTACAAAAACAACCCGTCTACCTTTCCCCCAGCACCACTTCCATCATCACCTCCTTATGCAATCAGGAGAAAACAGTTGGATTTAATCAGTGATCTCTCCTGTAAGAGTGTGTAATTGGCTTAACTTTCTTTATGAACTAGCCTTTTAGGTCCCCAAACAAGGATGCTATGGCTAAACTCTAGTTGAAGTTGTTTTCTCCCATTTTGCATAAATTCTTAAACTATTCATGTCAAGCATATTGCACAGACAAACAAAACAAAAGAGTATTTCTGTTTTTATACTTTTATCTTCAAGTGAAAGTGTTCCGGCAGTATAATGCCCTATGGGAGTGATCATACACCGAATTCTAAAAATTACGTTGTCATAGAGACCATCCTAGCCCCCTCCCTTCCCCTTTGAAGATACAGCAGCTTGCTTGCAGGCATGGGTATCTTAAGTCTAAAGTTCAAAATCCTCATTCCTTTTGATTTGACAGTGACAAGAATGACAACACTGGATCCACTAGAAAGGTGGAATGCGTTACGATATTTAAGTCCGGCGCATGTGTTTTTGTTTCAAGTTTTAAGCCGTTTTTACATCATCTCTGAATCTACACTCCATGTTCTGTCAACATGATTCATGTAGAAGACCAATGCAAACATGTCTTACTGCATTGTGATTTTAACATTTGGCTGCCATGGAGCCAAAATGTCGAGAATGGAGTTGCTTTAAAGGGGGTCGTGTTGTTATATGTTTAATACAGTTCCAAACACTTCTACATAACATGTAATGGTGGTTCTGTGGTCAAAATCAGGGGTCCCCAAACTTTTTGAATCAGGGGCCGCATTGGGTTGAACAAATTTAGCCGGGTGCCGGTCTGTAAAACATATTTCAGGTCAAGAAATAACACAAAGGCTATTTCATCCCTACAAGCCAGTTTAGCAGGTTTCCCTGCTCTTCAGGGGATTTTATAACAACACAGTCTCCAGCACCCCCCGGCACCCCCGAAAGGGATAAGCAGTAGAAAATGGATGCATACATAATAAAATCCCCTGAAGAGCAAAAAAACCTGCGAAACAGGGGATTTTAGAATAAAATATATAATAAAATCTTCTGAAGAGCAGGGAAACCTTGAAAAGAGACTTGTAGGGATGAAAGAGAATCTGTGTTTTAACCACACTAAGCTCAAGTATATATATATATATATATATATATATATATATATATATATATATATATATATATATATATATATATATATATAATGAGCCGTAGAAAATGGATGGATGAATATATATATATATATATATATATATATATATATATATATATATATATATATATATATATATACATATATATGTGTATGTATATATATACATACACATAGAGAGTTAGGGATACATGGGATTCTGGGTATTTGTTCTGTCGTGTTTATGTTGTGTTATAGTGCGGATGTTCTCCTGAAACGTGTTTGTCATTCTTGTTTGGTGTGGGTTCACAGCGTGGCGCATATTAGTAAGAGTGTTAAAGTTGTTTATATCACAACCCTCAGTGTGACCTGTATGGCTGTTCAACAAGCAATGCCATGCAGTTGCGTATGCGTTCAGATAGAGGTCGCATCCAAAATGTGACCGGCCGGCCGGCACGCAGATGACATGGCGAAAATCCTGGCGCGATGACATCTAGAAAGGGTGTTAGAGGCATTGTCATCACGGCGCGCCCTCAAGGTTGATGTCTGGGTGAAAATCGAATAATGTTAACCTGTGAGATTTCTGGTAGGGACACTGAAATCTGGAAATCTACTGACTACCGGACTTCTCAGGGCGGTCGGCAAGTACGCGGCTGAGCCACATCAGAGTGGGTTGCCGACCCCTGATATAGATATATGCATACTAGTTCTAGCTATTAGGCCACGGGTCGGGAACCTTTTTGGCTGAGAGAGCCATACAAGCCAAATATTTTAAAGTATTTCCGTGAGAGCCATATAATATTTTTTTAAGATTGAATACAACTATATGCGTACATTTTTAAGTTAAGACCAACATTTTTAGAGTATAAAAAGTCTCTTAATCTTTTTAATAACATTATTCTGAAGCTAACCAACAATAAATAAAATACTTCTTACCAATAATGCGACTTGTTATACAGGTGCAGTAGGAACCACATGGATGGATTAAAATGCATGAGAATGTTTTAGATATTGAATGTTATTTTTGACACTGTGATTTACCAGCGGAATTTTTCATTACTTACCGTGTTAAGCAATGTCAGCTAAGATTTATCTGAGAGCTAGCTGCAGTCATCAAAAGAGTCACAACTGGCTCTAACCCAAGGGGTCGTGAAACTTTTTGTTTGAGAGAGCAATGAAAGCCAAATATTTGAAAATGTATTTCTGTCAGAGCCGTATAATATTTTTTAAACACTGAATACAACTAAATGTGTGCATTTTTAAGTAAGACCTGTCATGTCTTTGTGATTATGTTCTGTTTAGCTATGCTCTGTTTTGTTTTTGACTCCATTAGTTCCTGTTTTTGCACACCCTGGTTTGTTTTTGTTTCCATGACTCCCAATCAGTTCACCTGTTTTCACGACTCACGCACCTGATTCACTTGATCTCATGTACCTGTTCTCAATCACCATGTCACCATTTAAGCCTGCAGTTGCCAGGCAGTCAGCCTGGCGACATCACCTTCTACTCACCCTCTATCACCTCCTACATGCCGATGATCCATGCTCTTTCTCGGTACAAGTAAGTTTTTCATTCCATAGTTTGTACGTTTTATTTTATGTTCAAAGTTTTAGTTTTCATAGCCAAGTTTTTAACCTCAACGGAGAGCGCCTTTTGTTTGTACCCTTTGTTTTTGTAATATTTTTGATTTAAGATTAAAGATGTCATTACCTTCACGCTATGTCCGTTCCAATCGCTTTGCACTACAGGAAAACAAACCACACCATAGACAAGACCAACATTTATAGAGTATAATAAGTATCTTATTCTTTTTAATAACATTGTTACTCTAAATGTAACCAATGATAAATATAATACTTGTTACCATTAATGCGACATCTTGGACAGGTGCGATAGAAAACAGATGGTTGGATTAAAATGCATGAAAATGTTTTATAATTTGAACTTTATTTTTAACACTGTGATTACCAGCGTAATTATTAATTACTTATCGTGTTAAGCAATGTTAGCTAAGATTTATCGGAGAGCCAGATGTAGTCATCAAAAGAGCCACATCTGGCTCTAGAGCCATAGGTTCCCTACCCCTGCTCTAGAGCCATACCCTACCCCTGTATTAGGCAGTTCTAGTTTTTATTTTTTTATTATTATTATCTTTTTTTTTTTCTTTTTTTTTTAACACTGTAGCACTTTGAGGTTTTTTCCTCAATGTAAAGTGCTTTTTTACAAATAAAATCTATTATTATTGTTATTATTAGGCTAAATAATTATTCGTTCAAGGGGTTATCCGGCTTATTGTAAACATAGCCTAAATCTCAAAGAATCTCAGAATCCATCATTTCTTCCACCCCTTGGTGTTCCAAACCATTCTGTGGCAAACAAGACCGAACTCTACCAGTCGCTGGAAAGACGGCAGGCATCAAAAAGCCCCGTGGAGCATAACCAGTAATCGTTTTACCTGCTCGCTCGCTCGAAACCCTGTGTGATGACAATGTCAGCTGAGTGTCTTCCAGTTGAAAAGAAAAACCGACATCAATGAATGAATTCAGATTTTAAAGGCATAATGGTTATTATAGGTAACTCGCAGCAACATTATGACAGACTCAAAAGGGCTAATTTGGAAGCTTTGTTCAAAAGGGATTTCTTTTTAAAACCATAAGAGTTTTCTGCCCCTTTGGAATGAACAGATAGAGCTCGATTTGAGACAAACTTGATGTTTTATTCCTTCTACAGCTGTCAGGATCACGCTGGCATAAGCCGGACGCTTTTTACCGCTCCTGTGAAGTTTGCTGCAGCTTTCGGCTGACAGGTAGGTGAGCAGACAATGATAGTTTTCATTGTGCATTCAGCATTTCTTTAAAAAAGTGCTTTTATGTGCTAATCCTTTGAGTGCTGCTTCTAATTTTAGCACGAGCACGTTCATTATTTTAATATTTCATCGCCGAACTGGCCTTTAAAAAAATATTAACCCTTACATTTTAATGGAGCATTGCGCAGACGTGACCACGTGAGCCCCCCAACCCCCTCCCGCCCCACCGGCTTGTTGTTCTACGCCAGGGGTCACCAACGCGGTGCCCGCGGGCACCAGGTAGCCCGTAAGGACCAGTTGAGTCGCCCGCTGGCCTGTTCTAAAAATAGCTCAAATAGCAGCACTTACCAGTGAGCTGCCTCTATTTTTTAAATTTGATTTATTTACTAGCAAGCTGGTCTCGTTTTGCTCGACATTTTAATTCTAAGAGAGACAAAACTCAAATAGAATTTGAAAATCCAAGAAAATATTTTAAAGACTTGGTCTTCACTTGTTTGAATAAATTATTTGATTTTTTTTTACTTTGCTTCTTATAACTTTCAGAAAGACAATTTTAGAGAAAAAATACACAATTAAAAATAATTTTTGGATTTTTAAACACATACCTTTTTACCTTTTAAATACCTTCCTCTTCTTTCCTGACAATTTAAATCAATGTTCAAGTAAATTTATTTTTTTTATTGTAAAGAATAATAAATACATTTTAATTTAATTCTTCATTTTAGCTTATGTTTTTTCGACAAGGAATATATGTAAAATATTTCTTCAAATTTATTATGATTAAAATTTAAAAAAAATATTCTGGCAAATGTAGAAAATCTGTAAAATCAAATTTAAATCTTATTTCAAAGTATTTAGATTTTCTTTTAAAAATGTTGTTTCGGAAAATCTAGAATAAATAGTGATTTGTCTTTGTTAGAAATATAGCTTGGTCCAATTTGTTATATATTCTAACAAAGTGCAGATTGGATTTTAACCAATTTAAAACATGTCATCAAAATTCTAAAATTTATCTTAATCAGTCAAAATTACTAATGATGTTCCATAAAAAAAATGTTTTACATTTTTTCAAAAAGATTCGAATTAGCTAGTTTTTCTCTTCATTTTTTTCCGTTGAATTTTGAATTTTAAAGAGTCAAAATTGAAGATAAACTATGTTTCAAAATTAAATTTTCATTTTTTTTGTCTTTTTTTCTCTTTCAAATCGTTCAATTAAGTGTTTTTTTCATCATTTATTCCCTACAAAAAACCTTCCGTAAAAGGAAAAAAAATGTACTGTCAGAGTTATTTGGTGTTGAACCCCAAGATGCAGAGATGGAGGCAGGCATGGAATGTGAAAACATGATTAAATTAAATACTAAGACAAAAACAAAACCAAAAGGGTACAAACACAAAGCGCGCACGAGGCGGATAATCAAACAAAAGGAGCTAGCCTTGGAGCTAGAAAATAACGAATAGGAGCTTAGCGTGGAAGCCAGCGGGTAGCGAACAGGCAAACAGAAGTCGTACTTGTATAATGAAAAATAAAACGGAAGCAGGGAACAAAAAACAGTAAGCTACAAACATCAACTGAATATAGCTTACCGCTACGCTGCAAAGACAAGGTACAACACGACAGGAGCGATAACCCATCACAAGAGCAACTAGACGTGACATCGACAAGACAATAAAATGATCCAACAACTGACACAAGACAAAGGAGGTACAAATAGGAGCAGGCTGATTGGCAACAGGTGTGGCCAGATGCCAATCAGCCACAGCTGAAGGGGAACACAGCACTCAGGGAAAAAGACAGGAAGCTGACAAATTAAGAGCACTTGACAGGAACTAAAAGACAGGATACACTAAACACAGGAAAGAGACAAATGCAGACGAAAAAAACTAAAACCTAGACAAACTGTCAGGGGCAAGCCTGACACGTACGACGGAATGACAGACAGAAATACCCATTTTTATATATACATATATATATATCTATATATATATGTATATATATACATATATATATATATATATATATATATATATATATATTAAAGGTAAATTGAGCAAATTGGCTATTTCTTGCAATTTATTTAAGTGTGTATCAAACTGGTAGCCCTTCGCAATAATCAGTACCCAAGAAGTAGCTCTTGGTTTCAAAAAGGTTGGTGACCCCTGCTCTCTTGCTCTACACCCTCCAGAATGTGCTAGTCTCTATTTGTAACTTTTTATATTTGCTTACACAAACCAAAACGTAACCGCATTTCCAAACCTTCTGCACCCCCCCCCCCACCCCCCACACACACACAAAAAGGACGGGCCCTTGCTCGCTGGCTCCCTCACACACACTGGCCCCATTCTTCTAGGCCATGAATTGAACGAAGGGAGTGGGGGCTGCCGTGCCTTTTTTAAGTGTATGTTAAAGCGTGCACTGGTGCAGAGAGCGCAGGAGTTCAGCTGGAAAGTCAGCACAAACGTGTAGTTTGGTGCAAACTTGAGTGTTTTCTGTAAAAAAAAAGAAAAAGGTGGTAGAGCCCAGCTGGATTGCAATGCATGTGGGGATGAATGCGTGCATAAAGTTGGGTGCACGTGACAGAGCGAGGGAGTACACAGCATGTCAGGATGTGTGCTGCAGTATTCAGGCAGATGACCCCATACGCCCCTTCCGGCACACACATTCAAACCAAAATTCCGCCCACCACGTAGCCCCCATGCACCCACACCTCCACCCGCCCGTGCTCTGGTCCAGGACACTGTGTTCTCACCGGGTCCAGCTTCTCATCGCTTTGCACAGGAACTAAGTGTTGACTGGTGTTGTATCGGTGCCGGTACCAAAATTATTTTACGACTTTTCGCTACTTTTCTAAATAAAGGGGACGAAAAAAAAAATGGCATTATTGGCTTTATTTTAACAAAAAATCTTCGGGTACATTAAACATATGTTTATTATTGCAATTTAGTCCTTAAATAAAATAGTGAACATAATAGACAATGTGTCTTTTAGTAGTAAGTTGTCAATGCATGGACTGTGCACTGGAAAAATCCAGTGTTCAAAAACAAGAATGAAAAATACAACAATGAGGGGTATTTTATTTGAACCAAGCAAAATTATCTGCCAATAGAACAAGAAAATTTAGCTTGTCAAGACTTTCCAAAATAAGTAAAATTACCTAACCTCAATGAACCCCAAAATACCTTAAAATAAGTAAATTCTCACTAATAACAAGTGTATTACTTACTATATGAGTATGTATTTTCTATTGTTTCATTGAAAATAAAACAGCCAAGTCCATTCGGCTGTCATCTGTTTTAATATGAGACACAATTGCGTCAAAATCATGATTTTTTTTCATGCTCGAAGTAAATAATAAATGATAAATGGGTTGTACTTGTATAGCGCTTTTCTACCTTCAAGGTACTCAAAGCGCTTTGACACTACTTCCACATTTACCCATTCACACACATATTCACACATTGATGGAGGGAGCTGCCATGCAAGGCGCCAACCAGCACCCATCAGGAGCAAGGGTGAAGTGTCTTGCTCAGGACACAACGGACGTGACGAAGTTGGTACAAGGTGGGATTTGAACCAGGGACCCTCGGGTTGCGCACGGCCACTATCTCACTGCGCCACGCCGTCCCTGTAAGTAAGAAATTATTACTTTTAAAAAGTAGTTTTATACTTGTGAGTGTTGATGACAAAGCTTTGCAACAGTTGATATTCTAGTTTCAAGCATGTTTTACTCAATATAGGTCATAAAATCTCAGCAACAAGCTGTAATATCGTACTTAGATCATTTAGGAGCAAAAACCCTTAAAACAAGTACAAGACTCGAACATAAAATCTGCTTAGTGAGAAAAATTATCTTATCGGACAGAAAATAAGCAAATATCACCCTTATTTGAGATATTTCATCTTACTTAGATTTCAGTTTTTGCAGTGTGAGGTTTTTTTTCCCGGAATGCAAAGGAAAGTTGGCGCGGGCAAGACGTGAAAGTAAGTACATATTTATTAATAACACTAGCAAACCACAAAAAAAGGAAGCAAACAAAAGGCGCGCACAATGGCGGAGAACAAACTTGACTAATGTAAACAAAAGACTAGCACAAAGGCAATTAACTATGAACATGAAACAAAAACACTTACTGTGGCATGGCATGAAGAATGAACTATAATAAACAGGAATCTCATGGGCAGCAGAGGTAGTATGGATGGATAGATAGATAGATAGGATAGTGTCACCAGGACGAACAACAGAAACAGCCCGGCTTAAATAGCAGTGACATGATCAGTGAAAACAGGTGCGTGACTCGACAGGTGAAAACTAATGGGTTGCTATGGTGACAAAACAAACAAAAGTGCACAAAGAGTCCAAAAAAAAAACCTAACATGACTAAAATAAAACATGATCACACAGACATGACATAAGTAAACAAACGAATGCTCCTAATTAGTCTGCTGACGTATGCAGTGACATATTGTGTCATTTATCATTCTATTATTTTGTCAACATTATGAGGGACAAACTGTAAAAAAATGTATTGTTAATCTACTTGTTCATTTACTGTTAATATATGCTTAATTTCTATTTTAACATGTTCTATCGACATTTCTGTTAAAATGTAAGAATCAATTATTCTTTTGTTTCAGTTTGAGTTTGAGTTTGAGTTTATTTCGAACATGCATGTTTAATACTTTATATTAGTTTTGGATGATACCACAAATGTGGGTATCAATACGATACCAAGTCGTTACAAGATCATACATTGGTCTTCTTCAAAGTCTTCATGTGTCCAGGGACATATTTCCCGCGTTTATAAACATAATATACATTTTAAAAAAACGAAAAATGATATTGACGCAATCATAGTAGTATCGACTAGAAACGTGCCTGTACTTGATATCATTACAATGCAATTTGTTTACATTTTGATGCGGGTGAGCTATGGGGGGTAGCGAAGCATGTTTAGCTATTCCTAATGTAACTTACTTCACTAATGATTATTTATTTATTGATTTATTTAATGTTCTTACTTATGGAGTATTTTGTCAGTAAAGTGAGAAAAGGAAGTAAACAAAAGTGTTAGCAACTGTTGTGTAAAGGAAAAGGGTTAGGATTAAATAAGCTCTGCTTCTTCCTACTCCTTTTCAAACATGTTGAATAGAGAAACGGGAAATTGTGACGTTTTTGATTGATTGATTGAAACTTTTATTAGTAGATTGCACAGTACAGTACATATTCCGTAAAATTGACCACTAAATGGTAACACTCGAATAAGTTTTTCAACTTGTTAAAGTCGGGGTCCACGTTAATCAATTCATGGTATCATGTTGTATGCATGCATGTTACAAATAAACTCCAACTCAACATGTAAATCAGACTTTAAAAATGCCTTCTACAATTTTAGGTTTGTATTTGTTGTTTGCTTTTTTTTTTAACCAAGAATGTGCCATTAAAATAAAATATATTTTACAAATGAGTCCTTACTAGAGATGTCTGATGATGGCTTTTTTGCCGATATCCGATATTCCGATATTGTCCAACTCTTAATTACCGATTCCGATATCAACCGATACCGATATATACAGTCATGAAATTAACACATCAATTAGCCTGAATCTGTTGTGATGCCCCGCTGGATGCATTAAAAAATATAACAAGGTTTTCCAAAATAAATCAACTTAAGTTATGGAAAAAAAAATGCAAACATGGCACTGCCATATTTATTATTGAAGTCACAAAGTGCATTTTTTTTTTTTCAACATGCCTCAAAACAACAGCTTGGAACTTGGGACATGCTCTCCCTGAGAGAACATGAGGAGGTTGAAGTGGGCGGGGTTGAGTTGGGGAGTAGCGGGGGGCGTATATTGTAGCGTCCCGGAAGAGTAAGTGCTGCAAGGGGTTCTGGGTATTTTTTTCTCCTGTGTTTATGTTGTGTTACTGTGCAGATGTTATCCCAAAATTCTTGTTTGATGTGGGTTCACACTGTGGCGCATATTGATTGATTGTTTGATTGAAATATTTATTTCAAACCTGCACAATACAACAAAACACTTTTTTTTGTCTTTTTTACATTTTGGCAGAGATAATCATGCAAGGCTTGAAAAGGGGTTGGATGAAGCAGATGCTTATAATATCCCGACCCCTCTCACTCATTCCACATTTAACATAAACAATATAATACAAGAACAATACTATACAAACAAAAACAAGAAAAACTATTGTACACTAACAATACGATAGTACCACTGTTACTATGAGACAAGACAAGACGAGACAAAACACACACACAAACACACACACACACACACACACACACACACACACACACACACACACACACACACACACACACACAACACACACACACAGGCCAGAAAAATTCTCTGACCATACACCTCTCTCCCATCGCTCTGTGCTGAGGGCATCACTCTCTCTCCTCCTCGTACTTCTTCAGTACTATTTGTAACAGTGTTAAAGTTGTTTATACGGCCACCCTCAGTGTGACCTGTATGGATGTTGACCAAGTATGCCTTGCATTCACTTGTGTGCATGGAAAGCCGTAGATATTATTTGATTGGGCCAGCACACAAAGGCAGTACTTCTCCCTACGTCCGTGTACCACTCCGTACAGCGGCATTTTAAAAAGTCATAGATTTTACTTTTTGAAACCGTTACCGATAATTTCCGATATCACATTTAAAAGCATTTATCGGCCGATAATATCTGCAGTCCGATATTATCGGACATCCCTAGTCCTTACATACGTGCTAAAAGCAGCCTGAGATGTCCCCAGCCTGTGTATCGGCTGGGGACATCTCTGCGCTGCTAATCCGCCTCCGCTTGGGATAGTTTCCTGTTGGTTCTACTATGGACGGGACTCTCGCTACTGTGTTGGATCCACTTTGGACTGGACTCTCACGGTTGTGTTGGATCTACTATGGATGGAACTTTCACAGTATCATGTTAGACCCGCTCGACATCCATTGCTTTCGGTCCACCAGAGAGGGGGTGGGGGGGTTGCCCACATATAATAATAATAAAAATAATGGATTAGATTTATATCGCGCTTTTCTATTGTTATATATATATAGCTCGGTTGGTAGAGCGGCCGTGCCAGCAATTTGAGGGTTGCAGGTTCAATTCCCGCTTCCGCCATCCTAGTCACTGCCGTTGTGTCCTTGGGCAAGACACTTTACCCACCTGCTCCCAGTGTCACCCACACTGGTTTAAATGTAACTTAGATATTGGGTTTCACTATGTAAAGCGCTTTGAGTCACTAGAGAAAATCGCTATATAAATGTAATTCACTTCACTTCACTATACTCAAAGCGCTCACAGAGAAGTGGGAACCCATCATTCATTCACACCTGGTGGTGGTAAGCTACATCTGTAGCCACAGCTGCCCTGGAGTAGAATGTCAGAAGCGTGGCTGCCAGTTTGCGCCTATGCTCCCTCCGACCACCACCAATCATTCATTCATCATTCATTCACCGGTGTGAGCGGCACCGGGGGCAAAGGGTGAAGTGTCCTGCCCAAGGACACAACGGCAGCGACTTTGATGTCCATAGGTGGGAAGCGAACCTGCAACCCTCAGGTTTCTGGCACGGCCGCTCTACCCACTACGCCATGCCGCCCCACATATGCAGTCCTCTCCAAGGTTTCTCATAGTCATCATTGTCACCGACGTCCCACTGGGTGTGAGTTTTCCTTGCCCTTATGTGGGCTCTACCGAGGATGTTGTTGTGGTTTTGTGCAGCCCTTTGAGACACTTGTGATTTAGGGCTATATAAATAGTCATTGATTGATTGATTGATTGATAATAGCAATATTTTTTTTACCACTGAAGTAGATTCTGGATATGGAATATTGCAGACAAGCAAAATGTCAAGCAATTTTCAGATAAATAATTTTAAAGTAGTTATTGTAAGGTAAAACTACTCAAAATGTATGTGTTCTTTAACTAGAGCATGGGTGTCAAACTCTGGCCCGCGGGCCAAATTTGGCCCGCCATGTAATTTCATTTGGCCCCGGAGGCAATATCAAATTAACATTAGAACTGGCCCGCCGGTATTATACAGAGGCGGTGCAGCTGTAACACCGCATTCACCGCTAATGCTCATACTTGCCAACCCTCCCGATTTTCCCGGGAGACTCCCGAAGTTCAGTGCCCCTCCCGAAAATATCCCTGGGCAACCATTCTCGTGAATATCTCCCAATTTCCACCCGGACAACAATATTGGGGGTCGTGCCTTAAAGGCAATGCCTTTAAACGTTCTCTACAACCTGTCGTCACGTCGGCTTATCCTCCATACAAACAGCGTGCCGGCCAAGCCTCATGATATAAGCAGCTTGTACACACTCATAAGTGAATGCAAAGCATACTTTGTCAACAGCTATACAGGTCACACTGAGGGTGGCCGTATAAACAACTTTAACACTGTTACAAATATGCACCACACTGTGAACCCACACCAAACAAGAATGACACACAGGGACGGCGTGGCGCAGTGGAAGAGTGGCCGTGCACAACCCGAGGGTCCCTGGTTCAAATCCCACCTAGTACCAACCTCGTCACGTCCGTTGTGTCCTGAGCAAGACACTTCACCCTTGCTCCTGATGGGTGCTGGTTGGCGCCTTGCATGGCAGCTCCCTCCATCAGTGTGTGAATGTGTGTGTGAATGGGTAAATGTGGAAGTAGTGTCAAAGCGCTTTGAGTACCTTGAAGGTAGAAAAGCGCTATACAAGTACAACCCATTTATTTCGGGAGAACATCCGCACCGTAACACAACAGAACAAATACCCAGAAACCCTTGCAGCACTAACTCTTCCGGGACGCTACAATACACGCTACCACCTAAAAGGTTAATTTGTTCAACCTTGGCCCGCGGCTTTGTTCAGTTTTAAATTTTGGCCCTCTCTGTATTTGAGTTTGACACCCCTGAACTAGAGAAATACTGCGTAATGTCATTTTAACATTGCTGCCTCCCATTGAATTCGTTCTTTTGCCTTCATGCTGCTGTGAAACTCTTTTAGCGGCGTTCCAACACGAGCGTGTCGAGGCCTTAAACCTAAAAAGCTTTTCAGCGCTTGTGCACCAGAGGGCCTTAAATCACAGAGGCGTAACAGCAGCTCACCTTTGTGCCAGCCTAAGGCACACAGCGCCTTCTCCCTCCCTGCATTCCTACTTTGTAGCCTTTGCCAAACTCTGCCATTCCAAATCTCCTCCTAACCTGCCTCCTTATGGCGGCTGCGCTCAGAAGGCCCGGACACAAGTCACGCCATCTGCTTCCGAGGGCTTCCTCACTCCCTCCACCGAATCCTTCCTTCACTCCATTTTCCTTGTATCACCTCTCTTGATTGAAAAAAAAACAAACCAAAAAAACTAACCATTGATCATTTTCAAGGGATGAAAACTCCCTTTCTACTTGGATTTATTAACTCGTGCGGTAACCATGGTAACCGTAGTCAACTTTGGATGCAGGAAGGAGAATAAGGGGAGCGCAGGGGAAGGCGGGAGAGGTGTATAGGATTTTTCTAGAAAGACAGAGGAGTCATTGTGTTGTTGGCATTCATGATGTCAGCAAATCAGAGTAATTGCTTGGTCATTAAGAAAAAGCTTGTCCACGTGGGTGCAACTACATTAAGGCTGACTCCAAATTCCTTCCCTTAAACCTTCACCCCACATTTTACCCCCTTACCCCTTAAACATGCAATATAAAATATAAAAGCATTATTAATATTGAAATGTAGTCAAGTCAGTTTGCTCTTGGTCTGACGTCGTAGTTTATTAGCCAAAATCCTCTAAGCTAGCTCCTATAACGAGCGATATTAAAATAAAAACAATATTCAAAACATTGCTTTTGTAAATTCTGAAAGTAAATTAACACTGTAAACATGTTTATGGTCAATTATGAAAGTATATTAACACTGTAATTCTTCATTAAAGGCCTACTGAAACCCACTACTACCGACCAAGCAGTCTGATTGTTTATATATCAATGATGAAATATTAACATTGCAACACATGCCAATACGGCTTTTTTAGTTTACTAAATTGCAATTTTAAATTTGGCGTGGAAATATGCTAAAACGTCGCGGTATGATGACACGTGCGTGTGACGTAACGCATTGTAGAGGACGTCTTGTTCCAGCACCGTTCCCAGCTATAAGTCGTCTGGTTTCATCGCGTAATTCCACAGTATTCTGGACATCTGTCTTGCTGAATCTTTTGCAATTTGTTCAATGAATAATGGAGACGTCAAAGAAGAAAGCTGTAGGTGGGAAGCGGTGTATTGCGGCCGCCTTTAGCAACACAAACACAGCCGGTGTTTCATTGTTTACATTCCCGAAAGATGACGGTGAAGCTTTACAATGGAACAGAGCGGTCAAGCGAACACAGTTGGATTGGACCACACACACAAAGTACAGTGTATTATGCAGCGATTATTTCGAAAGATCGTGTTTCAAAGAGGGTCCCTTGCGAAGGGCAGAGATGGGCATCACCACCACCCGTCGACTGGTGCTGAAGAAAGGTGCGGGGCCGACCTTCAGGTTGTACAATCTCACTAAAACACTAGTAACACAATAAGCAGATAAGGGATTTTCCAGAATTTTCTTAGTAAATTTGTCTAATAACATCTGAATCGCTCCCACTGTATAGTCTTTTTTTTTTTTTGTAGTCCTTCACTCTCACTTTCTCCATCCACAAATCTTTCATCCTCGCTCAAATTAATGGGGAAATTGTCGCTTTCTCGGTCCGAATCGCTCTCGCTGCTGGTGGCCATGATTGTAAACATTGTGAGGATGTGAGGAGCTCCACAACCCGTGATGTCACGCGCACATCGTCTGCTACTTCCGGTACAGGCAAAGCTTTTTTATCAGCACCAAAAGTTGCGAACTTTATCGTGGATGTTCTCTACTAAATCCTTTCAGCAAAAATATGGCAATATCGCGAAATTATCAAGTATGACACACAGAATGGACCTGCTATCCCCGTTTAAATAAGAAAATCTCATTTCAGTAGGCCTTTAAACTGCAGTAAATGGTAATGAAGTCTGTTTGTTGCGTGTCTAACATCTTAGCTTAATCGCTACAGTCGTGTTAGTTTGGCTTGTATGACAAACAATTTTAAACATTTCAAACAATACTGATGAAATTTATTAAAGTACATGAGCTGTTTAACCATTCATAAAATGTAGTAAATTGTAGCTAAGTCAGTTTGCGATTAGTCCGACATCGTAGCTTACTAGCTATATTCCTGTTAGCTATCTCGTATAATGAGCGATATAAAAAAAAAAAACAACAACATTCAAAACATGGCTTTTTGAAATTCTGAAAGTAAATTAGGTGTGTAATCATTCGTGAAATTTAGTCAATGGTAGTGAAGTCCGTTTGCTACTGGTTTGGCATCGCAGTTTATAAGCTAGATCGGCGTTAGCTAGCTTGTATAAAAGACAATTTGAAATTGAAAAACAACATTCTAAACAAGGTTGTTGAAAATGACGAAAGGATATTAACACTGTAAACATGGCTATGGTCTATTATGAAAGTATATTAACACTGTAAATCTTCATTAAAATGTAGTAAACGGTAATGAAGTTTGTTTGTTGCGTGTCTAACATCTTAGTTTACTAGCTACAGTCGTGTTAGTTTGGCTTGTATGAAAAACAATTTTAAAATACAAACATTTAAAACATTACTAGTGAAAATGATTAAAGTATATCAGCTGTCTAACCATTCATAAAATGTAGTAAATTGTAGTCTAGTCAGTTTGCGATTAGTCTGACAACGTAGTTTACTAGCTACAGTCTTTTTAGCTAGCTAGCTCATATAATGAACGATGTTCAAATAAAAACCACATTCAAAACATGGCTTTTTGAAATTCCGAAAGTAAATTAGGTGTGTAATCATTCGTGAAATTTAGTAAATGGTAGTGAAGTCTGTTTGCTACTGGTTTGGCATTGCAGTTTATAAGCTACAGCGGCGTTAGCTAGCTTGTATAAAATACAATTTTGAAATTGAAAAACAACATTCTAAACATGGCTATTGAAAATGATGAAAGGATATTAACACTGTAAACATCCATCCATCCATTTTCTACCGCTTATTCCCTTTCGGGGTCGCGGGGGGCGCTGGCGCCTATCTCAGCTACAATCGGGCGGAAGGCGGGGTACACCCTGGACAAGTCGCCACCTCATCGCAGGGCCAACACAGATAGACAGACAACATTCACACTCACATTCACACACTAGGGCCAATTTAGTGTTGCCAATCAACCTATCCCCAGGTGCATGTCTTTGGAAGTGGGAGGAAGCCGGAGTACCCGGAGGGAACCCACGCATTCACGGGGAGAACATGCAAACTCCACACAGAAAGATCCCGAGCCTGGATTTGAACCCAGGACTGCAAGACCTTCGTATTGTGAGGCAGACGCACTAACCCCTCTGCCACCGTGAAGCCCCACTGTAAACATGACTATGGTAAATTATAAAAGTATATTAATACTGTAAGTCTTCATTAAAATGTAGTAAATGGTAATGAAGTTTGTTTGTTGCATGTCTAATTGTCTTAGTTTACTAGCTACAGTCGTGTTCGTTTGGCTTGTATGACAACAATTTTTAAAATACAAACATTAGTAATGAAAATGATTAAAGTACATCAGCTGTCTAACACTTCATAAAATGTAGTAAATTGTAGTCAAGTCAGTTTGCGCTTAGTCTGACATCGTGGTTTACTAGCTACAGTCCTGCTAGCTATCTACTATAACGAGCGATATTCAAATAAAAAACATATTCAAAACATGGCTTTTTTAAATTCTGAAGGTAAATTAGGTGTGTAATCATTCATGAATTTAGTAAATGATAGTGAAGTCTGTTTGCTACTGGTATGGCATCGCAGTTTATAAGGTACAGCGGTCTTAGCTAGCTTGTATAAAAGACAACTTTGAAATTGAAAAACAACATTCTAAACATGGCTATTGAAAATTATGAAAGTAAATTAACACTGTAAACATGGTTATGGTCAATAATGAAAGTATATTAACACTGTTATTCTTCATTAAAATGTAGTAAATGATCATGACGTCTGTTTAACATTTTAGTTTATTAGCTACAGTCATGTTAGTTTGGCTTGTATGACAACATTTTTAAAATACAAACATTTAAAACACTACTAATGAAAATGATTAAAGTATCAGCTGTCTAACCAGTCATAAAATGTAGTAAATTGTAATCAAGTCAGTTTGCGATTAGTCTGACATCTTAGTTTATTAGCTACAGTCCTGTTAGCTATCTCACATAACGATTGATTTTAAATTAAAATCAAAATTCAAAACTTTTGTAAATTCTGAAATAGATTAACCCCGAAAGGGAATAAGCGGTAGAAAATGGATGGATGGATGGAAATAGATTAAGTTTCTAATCATTCATGAAATTTAGCAAATTGTTGTGAAGTCAGTTTGCTACTAGTTTGATATTTTCAGTTTATAAGCTACAACAGCGTTACCTAGCTTGTATAAAAAAACAATTTAGAAATCAAAACACAACATTCTAAACATGGCTATGGTAAAATATGAAAGTATATTTACACTGTAATTCTTCATGAAATGTAGTAAATTATAGTGAAGTCTGTTTGTTGCTAGTCTAACATCTTAGTTTACTAGCTACAGTCATGTTAGTTGGCTTGTATGACAAACAATTATAAAAAACAAACATTGTAAAGATTGAGTAAATTTCAGTTTGGTATTAGTCTGACCTCATAGTTTACTAGCTATAATTGCCTTAGCTAACCTAAAACAACATATAAAACATGGCTTTTGTAAATTCTGAAAGTAGATTAGGTCTCGAATTATTCATGAAATTTAGTAAATTGTAATGAAGATCGTTTGCTACTGGTTTGAAAATCTTTGTATAATACCTACAGCCATAAAAGCTTGCATGTATAACGAGCGATTTTAAAATAATGTGAATTTTGAACGTAGATTAGCGGTGAAATGATTAATGAAATGAAGTAAATTGTAGTGAAGTCTGTTTGTTGCTAGTGTAACATCTTAGTTTACTAGCTACAGTTGTGTTAGTTGGCTTGTATGACAAACAATTATAAAATACAAACATTGTAAACATTGCTAATGTCAATTAATAAAGTATATTAGCTGTCTAACCATTCATGAAATGTAGTAAATTGTAGTGAAGTCCTCGTTTGCTGCTAGCCTGACAGCGTAGCTTACTTGTTACAGCTGCATTAGCTTGATCATGTGACAAGGGATTAAATAATAAAAACATTCAAATCATGGCTAACGAAAATGTTGAAAGTAGTGTAGATTAGCTGTCTAATTATTAATGAAATGTAGTGAATTGTAGTGGTATGCTTGCTGCAATTCTGACATCATAATCTACTAGTTAAAACCCCGTTAGCTAGCTTGCATGACGAGTGACATTCAAATAAAAACATTCCAAACATGGCTAATGTAAATTTTGAAAGCAGTTTAGCTGTCTAATAATTCGTGAAATGTAGTTAAATGTATTGAAGTCAGTTATCTTTTAAGCCCGACATTGTAGTTTACTGTACTAGCTACAACCGTGATAGCTAACTCGTATGGCAAGTGCCATTAAAATAAAACCAGTATAAACAAGGCTAAAGTAAATGTTATAATTTAATAATTGATTAAATTTATAGAAATGTAGTGAAGTAAGCTTGTCACGGCGCTTGCGCCATCCCCCATGCCTTCTGCTGCCAGCTCGGCTGACCCCTCCGCTGGATACGTACCAGGACACGCCCCTGCAGGCAATCAGTAATCAGCGTACCTGGTTTTAATGAAGCAGTATAAAGACTAGCGGATCTGAAAATCTAGTCCCGGAACGTAGTTCACTCCCTCTCTGGCTTTCCTCCCGTGTACTTGATTTCTCTCTCTGTGCATTCCCAGTTCCCGGGCCTTATGTCCTGTGTGTCTCCCGTGATCGAGCGGTGTGCCTCGACTTCCCTCTGGATTCCAGACTGCCTCCCTCAATCCTCGACCCCTGCTTGGACACGGACCTTGTTGCTTCTCCGACCACTTGCCTGCTCACTGACTGCCTTCCTGCCTTTCCCCATTTGGTCTGACGAAGGATTCATCCAACGCGCACATACAACAAACCCCGGTAACATTTACATGGTTATTCCATACATCTTGCACCTATCACTTGGAGTAGCATACACATCCCACCAACTCATCAAGTTCAATAAAGCTATTGAACGGACTTACTTTTATGTGCTGTCTGCTCAGTGTTGTTTTCATAACATTTGTTTGTGAGTCTACCGCCTTTCTTGACGGATAAATGCTTTGAACAACAGGCTTGATGACATTTGCCATGCGAGTTAGCATCACAAACTACAAGTAAATCCCGGCTACATCTGTTTACTGTCTCCTTGAATGTGCACCCACATGATGTACATATCAGCTTTCAGCTTCTTATCAGGCCGCCACAGTGTTCCCTGTATAGCACAGACTCGGCGATGTCTTTTACAGTGAACCGACAAAGTACGAGAAGCGCACACACGCACACACACACACACACACACACACACAAGGAGGAGGAGAGGAAGAGGAAATAAACTACTGACACCTCAGACTCCACTTCACAGCCGGCGAAGGAAGAAAGCGAGCGAGCCGCTAAGCCTTCCCTCCCCGCAGTCGCCTGCAAAGTGGAGATATTGCCGTTTGCAATTGGACGGATGCGAGGACCCCGCCGGGGTGGGTGTTTTTGTGCGAGTGTGTACGCAGGGTTAAGTCCTTTTAACTATCACGGATATGTCCGCGTGTTGCAAATGTCGCCGCCATGTAGTGCAGTTTGGTTCATTTCAGAATTCTATGTGTTCCCAACTGTTGAACACAAAACAATGATATGTAGGTCAGTGTTTTTCCAAACATTTTTTGAGGTTGAAAATACAGAGGCACACCACCAGCAGAAAACGTTAAAAAAATGAAACTCTACCGGGTCGTCATGCCTTATTTTGAGTTTGTCGGTGTAGTGGGTAGAGCGGCCGTGCCAGAAACCTGAGGGTTGCAGGTTCGCTCCCCGCCTATTGACATCCATATCGCTGCCGTTGTGTCCTTGGGCAGGACACTTCACCCTTGCCCCCTGTGCCGCTCACACTGGTAAATGAATGATGAATGAATGATAGGTGGTGGTCGGAAGGGCCGTAGGAGCAAACTGGCAGCCACGATTCCGTCAGTCTACCCCAGGGCAGCTGTGGCTACAGATGTAGCTTACCACCACCAGGTGTAGATGAATGATGGGTTCCGACTTCCCTATTAGCGCTTTGAGTATCTAACAATAGAAAAGTGCGATATAAATTTAATCCATTATTATTATTATCATTATTATTATTAGTATTATTAATATTATTTTCCTGTGTGTAGCGCTTTAGTTCTTTAGTTGGTGTTTTCCTCTAGCAGTTTTATGTCTTCCTTTGAGTGCTATCCGCCGCACCTGCTTTGTGTTAGCAAGCAAGGCTATTTAAAAGTTAAAATACCCGTGATAGTCACACACACACTCGCTGTGGCGAAATTATTCTCTGCATTTGACACATCACCCTTGATCCCACCCTGGGAGGCAAGGGGAGCAGTGAGCGGCAGCGGTGGCCGCGCCCGCGAATAATTTTTTGGTGATTTAACCCATAATTTCAACCCTTGATATTGAGTATGCGCCGGTATTATACAGCGGCGGTGTCGCTGTAACACCGCATACACAGCAAATACTCATACTTGCTAACCCCCACTCCTCTTCTGATTTTCCAAGGAGACTCCCAAATGTCAGTGCCCCTCACAAAAATCACAGGGGGTAACCATTTTCCCAAATTTCTCCCGATTCCCACCTGGACAACAATATTGGGGGCGTGCCTTAAAGGCACTGCCTCAAGCATCCTCTAAAACCTTTCGTCACGTCCGCTTTTCCTACGTAGAAACAGCGTGCCGGCCTAGTCACATGATATACACACACACACGCTAATGCAATGCAAGCTTGGTCAACAGCCATAAAAGTCACGCTGAGGGTGGCCGTATAAACAACTTTAAGACTGTTACAAATATGCGCCACACTGTGAACCAACACTAAACGAGAATGACAAGAAAATTTCGGGAGAACATCTGCACTGTAACACAACATAAAAACAACAGAACAAATACACAAATCCCCTTGCAGCACTACCTCTTCCTGGACGCTACAATATAAAAATGTATTATTAGCCTGTGGGAAAAGTTTATTTTGATATTTACCTGAGAAGGCTGCAAATAGAAAAGAGGCATTCAATTTCTATTTAAATTTGATTTGATATGCCATTGCTATTTTTAAATTATTAGTATTATTTGAAACTCGATTTTGCATGTCACTATAAAGTTATATAAGTCTCGCTTGTTCAATATTAAATTCAAAACTTGTTTGGGTCCCTATTAAAAGGTTAATTTGTTCAACCTTGGCCCGCGGCTTTGTTCAGTATAAAATTTTGGCCCACTCTGTATTTGAGTTTGACACCTCTGCTCTAACCACTAGGCCACTGTCATTATCGGCGGTCACTCGAACGAGTATGACCAATGTAATATCCAGCCTGGTAATTATTCTTTAATTGACAACTACCAATCAGAATGGGTTATAAAAGAATATACCGTAAAGTCCGGACTATAAGCCGCTACTTTTTTCCCTACGCTTTGAACTATGCAGGTTATAAAACGGTGCGGCTATTTTATGGATTTATCTCCGCTGACCCCCGTAATGTTTTGTGTTCAATAGTTTTCATTAAACACAAGCAGAGACACTGAAATGGTGTGTTACTGTTTGTGCTATAGCACAGTCTTTTGGATGAGTTCGCGGGTTGAAAATGTACTTCCTGTTTTAATGACTTGTACCTGAAGAAATAAATGTCAATAGCCCCTGTTTTACAATGTAACTAAAACAATTCATACTTACTAAACTGTCACGCGTGATGTCTGTAGGAGTGTTTTCATGCATAGTTGTACATACTATCATATTGTAATGAAGCTAGCGTCGATAGCATTAGCTAATATCCTCACACGTTTACAAGTCTCCATGTTAGTATTTTTACCTTCCAATTATATATTTTTTTGTATTGCACCTGTTTCACAAGTTCCTCAGTAAATTCACCAAGACGTCATGGTGGAGTTATTGAGCCTGTTTAGCTATTTGGAGATCGAGCTTCCGCAACTAGTGGTTTCCATGGCGATGACTTCTGTTTTGTTTGATCAGTCGTTTTACTGCCGTGTTACAGACACTATTTGGAAACAATTAAGGTATGTAAATAAACATTTAGAAAACCCTACTTTGTATATAACTTAAATAACATATATATATATATATATATATATATATATATATATATATATATATATATATATATATATATATATATATATATTCGGTTTATAGTGTGGTGCAGATTATTTACCTTATACACTTAATTTCAATTAAGCATAAAACCTTTATTTAGGTAGAAATATCACAGATTACATTACAAAACACCTTAGATCAGGGGTGTCAGATGTACGGCCCGAGGGCCGGAGCAGGCCCGCAAACAGGTTTTATGGGATGAGTTTGAGAAATTTTTGAATGAAAGACTGCTGTTTTGAATGTGTCCACTAGATGTCGGAATAGCAATTCTTTGTAGGTGATGCTACATACGTATGTAAAAAACTGAAATAAAACACATGATCTTAGTGCACCAGTTGAGCATAATTAGCAAACTTCATAAATAACTTCTTGTAATTTGATTTTCCTATTATTTTTTTTATCTTAATAGATTGAAATTTAACACCAATGAGTTGACTGAAGAACATTATCACATAATTAATTCAGAAAGTATAAATAACGGCAAATAAAAATAGAATATTAATACCCGCAACATGTAAGTGTAAAAAAGAACAACATTATGATTTGTACATTTTCAGAATCTGCTTGTTCTATTTTTAAACAACGAAAACAAAATGAATGTGTCTTTATTTTTCAGTTATCGTGCCGTGATTTTACCAATCCAACCCACTTGAGAGTAGATTTTTCTCCATGTGGCCCCCGGTCTAAAATGAAGTGAATTATATTTATATAGCGTTTTTCCCAAGTGACTCAAAGTGCTTTTACATAGTGAAACCCAATATCTAAGTTACATTTAAACCAGTGTGGGTGGCACTGGGAGCAGGTGGGTAAAGTGTCTTGCCCAAGGACTCAACGGCAGTGACTAGGATGGCGGAAGCGGGGTTCGAACCTGCAACCTTCAAATTGCTGGCACGGCCACTCTACCAACCGAGCTACACCGCCCCTCAAAATGAGTTTGACACCACTGATCTAAACTTTACCGCTGACTGGTATTTTTTTTGTATATTTTTATTGGAATATTTTCAGAATGCGTTTGTCTTATTTTTGGGCAAAGTAAGACAAAGAAAACAAGACTTAAATTTTTACTTTTAATGCCATGATTCTAATAGTCCGGCCCTCATGTGCACAAATTTTCCTCCTAGCGGCCCCTGAGCTAAAATGAGTTTGACACCCCTGCCTTAGACAAAGCATGAACGTGATGTTAGATAATTTTTCATTTTGTTAAATGGTAGTGGGATCGAATTTGACAATTAGCGCTACTATTGCGAAGACGGAAGTATGCGATTGGTATAAAAAGAAGTGTCTTGATATGTTCCGACGACGAGAAAGTATCCGATAAAAAGTGATTCTTGACTTTCCTGCATACCGTCTTTCATTTCTGCAGAGCTTTTATTCCATATTATGAAAGCAGTTAGTGTATCAATCCACACTTTGCAATTTATGCACGGAACACGGAAATAAAGTTCCACTTCTCTACAAGTGGTTGCAAAGATCACAGCGGTCGAAGAAATATCCATAATTTTTGTATTTTTCTTTGTGCATTTCTGTTCGCTGTTTTCCAGCTTGTAGCTCAACAGTAGCTGAATGCTATTACATTCCCCATGCTAAAAAATGAGTGCCCCAACATGAATTGAATAAAGAATATTAGGGCCACTTTACCATATTTCCCAATCTTTGCCAGAGTTATAGTTGAGAGGGAGCGTTGGAGGGGTTCTTGATAACATACCAGGAGGAACAAAACAAACGCAGAGGTGTGTTGGATGTAATCGTGTGTACACAAAGAGCAGCGATACAACAACGGCGTCATCAAATATGATGCGATCCTGCTGCATCGTGGGTGTCGGTTGTTGAAAGCAAAACATTCAATCATCGAGTAACCCGGTGGAAAAAGTCGGTGGAATAGAGGCGGAAAGAGCTGGAATCGGCATAGGAACCAAATGGATAACGAGGAGGAAGTCTGAGTGACTTGTCCAAACCCCGCTCATAACTTATGCACTTTCATGTTGCATTATATTTAATTATAGATCATACCGGGGCGGCCCCTAACAGGGCCTGCTTGCCTCACAGGTACAAACAGTTCAATAATTCAGCAGCGAGCATGTCGGATAGGATGCGGCGCGAATACAGCAAGAGGGAATACACCCGCTGTTATTCAGCGCTCATCTCCGTCTTGCTGCTGCAGGATAAAATGGAGATTCAATGGCGGTTAAGTGGAAGATTGCCCTCCAATACTTTATAGTAAGTATCTTAAAATAACTCGTACAGCTTTTAGGAAATGTACTTTTCATATGACTTGTCATGTTTATCATTATGACATTAGTTTATTTTGTTTTGTCCTACTAATTTTGGCAGTTCTTGAACTCACCACAAGTGTGGACCATGGTCCAACAGTTTGTTTGAATTTAAAATCTTGCACTCCGTCTTCGTCTCATTTTGTCCATCAAAAGTTTTATGCTGTGCGTGAATGCAAAAGGGTCAGCTTTGTTGATGCTATTGACTTGTTGGAGTGCTAATCAGGCTATTTAGTGAAATAACTAGTACAGCTTTTAGGAAATTAACTTTTCATATGACTTGTTATGGTTATGGCTTTAGTTTATTTTGAACATGAACACATTTTGTTATGTCACACATTTTCAGTTTCTCATTTCCCAACTGTTAGAAAGAACCTTGTTTGATATGTTTAATATGAGTATTTGGTGAACATTGTTTTGTCCTACAAAATGCGGCGGTTCCTGAACTCACCATAGTGTAGATTGTGGTGCAGCAGCTTGTTTGAACGTAAAATGTCCACTCCTTCTTTGTCTCATTTTGTCCACCAAAAGTCTCATACTGTGCGTGAATGCACAAAAGTGCACTTCGCTGGAGTGCTAATCAGGTTCTTTAGTGAAATAACTAGTACAGCTTTTAGGAAATTAACTTTTCATATGACTTGTTATGGTTATGGCTTTAGTTTATTTTGAACATGAACACATTGTGGTACTTCACACATTTTCAGTTTGTCATTTCACAACTCTTAGAAAGACCCATGTTTGATATGTTAAATACAAGTATTTGGTGAACATTGTTTTGTCCTACTAATTGCGGCAGTTCTTGAACTCACCTTAGTAGGGATTGTGATGCAACAGATTGTTTACATGTAAATTATTCCACTCCTTCTTTGTCTCATTTTGTCCACCAAAGGTTTAATGCTGTGCGTGAATGCACAAAGGTGCACTTCATTGATGTTATTGACTTGTTGGAGTGCTAATCAGGTTATTTAGTCAAATAACTCGTACAGCTTTTAGGATATTTACTTTTCAAATGACTTGCTAGGGTTATTGTTATGGCATTAGTTTATTTTGAACATGAACACATTATGGTATGTCACACATTTTCAGTTTCTCATTTCCCAACTGTTAGAAAGAGCCCTGTTTGATATGTTTAATATGAGTATTTGGTGAACATTGTTTTGTTCTACTAAATGCGGCGGTTCCTGAACTCACCATAGTGTGGATTGTGGTGCAGCAGTTTGTTTGAATGTAAAATTTCCAGTCCATCTTTGTCTCATTTTGTCCACCAAAAGTTTCATACTGTCCGTGAATGCACAAAAGTGCAATTCGTTGGAGTGCTAATCAGGCTCTTTAGTGAAATAACTAGTACAGCTTTTAGGAAATTAACTTTTTAAATGACTTGTTAATGGTTATGGCTTTAGTTTATTTTTAACATGAACACATTATGGTACTTCACACATTTTCAGTTTGTCATTTCCCAACTCTTAGAAAGACCCATGTTTGATATGTTAAATACATCCATCCATCCATCCATCATCTTCCGCTTATCCGAGGTCGGGTCGCGGGGGCAACAGCCTAAGCAGGGAAACCCAGACTTCCCTCTCCCCAGCCACTTCGTCTAGCTCTTCCCGGGGGATCCCGAGGCGTTCCCAGGCTAGCCGGGAGACATAGTCTTCCCAACGTGTCCTGGGTCTTCCCCGTGGCCTCCTACCGGTTGGACGTGCCCTAAACACCTCCCTAGGGAGGCGTTCGGGTGGCATCCTGACCAGATGCCCGAACCACCTCATCTGGCTCCTCTCGATGTGAAGGAGCAGCGGCTTTACTTTGAGTTCCTCCCGGATGGCAGAGCTTCTCACCCTATCTCTAAGGGAGAGCCCCGCCACCCGGCGGAGGAAACTCATTTCGGCCGCTTGTACCCGTGATCTTATCCTTTCGGTCATGACCCAAAGCTCATGACCATAGGTGAGGATGGGAACGTAGATCGACCGGTAAATTGAGAGCTTTGCCTTCCGGCTCAGCTCCTTCTTCACCACAACGGATCGGTACAGCGTCCGCATTACTGAAGACGCCGCACCGATCCGCCTGTCGATCTCACGATCCACTCTTCCCTCACTCGTGAACAAGACTCCTAGGTATTTGAACTCCGCCACTTGGGGCAGGGTCTCCTCCCCAACCCGGAGATAGCATTCCACCCTTTTCCGGGCGAGAACCATGGACTCGGACTTGGAGGTGCTGATTCTCATTCCTGTCGCTTCACACTCGGCTGCGAACCGATCCAGTGAGAGCTGAAGATCCCGGTCAGATGAAGCCATCAGGACCACATCATCTGCAAAAAGCAGAGACCTAATCCTGCGGTTACCAAACCGGAACCCCTCAACGCCTTGACTGCGCCTAGAAATTCTGTCCATAAAAGTTATGAACAGAATCGGTGACAAAGGACAGCCTTGGCGGAGTCCAACCCTCACTGGAAATGTGTTCGACTTACTGCCGGCAATGCGGACCAAGCTCTGGCACTGATCGTACAGGGAACGGACTGCCACAATAAGACAGTCCGATACCCCATACTCTCTGAGCACTCCCCACAGGACTTCCCGAGGGACACGGTCGAATGCCTTCTCCAAGTCCACGAAGCACATGTAGACTGGTTGGGCAAACTCCCATGCACCCTCAAGAACCCTGCCGAGAGTATAGAGCTGGTCCACAGTTCCACGACCAGGACGAAAACCACACTGTTCCTCCTGAATCCGAAGTTCGACTATCCAACGTAGCCTCCTCTCCAGTACACCTGAATAAACCTTACCGGGAAGGCTGAGGAGTGTGATCCCACGATAGTTGGAACACACCCTCCGGTCCCCCTTCTTAAAGAGAGGAACGACCACCCCGGTCTGCCAATCCAGAGGTACCGCCCCCGATGTTCACGCGATGCTGCAGAGTCTTGTCAACCAAGACTGCCCCACAGCATGTTAAATACAAGTATTTGGTAAACATAGTTTTGTCCTACTAATTGCGGCGGTTCTTGAACTCACCATATTAGGGATTGTGATGAAACAGATTGTTTACATGTAGATTATTCCACTCCTTCTTTAACTAATTTTTTCCACCAAAAGTTTAATGCTGTGGGTGAATGCACAAAGGTCCACTTCGTTGATGTTATTGACTTGTTGGAGTGCTAATCAGGTTATTTAGGCTAGCTGTATAAATATATTGCATCATTATGCCTCATTAGTATTTCAATTTGAGCTTATTTAATTTCCTTTACTTTTATCCTCTATGTATATAATTTAGTTTTGCAAAAAACTTATTAGCTTTATGTAATTTTGGCTGAATTTCAGATAGTTGTTTGTGTGCCATGTTGTTCCAGACCACAGCAAACATTACCTGTCTTCCAAAGACTGTAATAAATCCATTAGAAGAAGACAGGCTGCCATTATACACTTGGCCATTAGAAGCTAGTAATTTCCGGGAGTTATCTCCCTATACATACATATATACCTATATACACACATATATATATATATATATATATATATATATATATATATATATATATATATATATATATGTGTATATATATATATATATATATATATATATATATATATATATATATATATATATACGTATATATATATATATATATATATATATATATATATATATATACATATATATATATATACATATATATATATATATATATATATATATATATATATAGACATATGAGGCCGTATCATCTTGAAAAATAGTTTTATTTTAGAAATAATTGTTTAATGTTATGTATGTACATGCTGTTAAATGTGTTTAGTAAAAATGTTAAGTCCATATAGATATAGAGTCTTTCTGCTCATGCAAAAAGAAACATTGGTTAATTTAGATTAAAAAAAAAAAAATGAAAACAAAAAAAAACTTTATTTTGAATAATCAACCCTGTAATTAATCAGATGAAAAATATAAACCAGTAAAAACCACTCAACTTCTTGCCCGAAAAGGGAGCTTGTGGGGAGTCCTGTGACATCACACTTTGACGCAAATATCCCGTGAACAAGCATCAGTATTTCACAAGTACAAGCAAAAAGGAGTTAGCGATGGCGAGGTCAACGCTGTCACATCGTTGCCTGACCACGAGAAGTTTGTAAGCCAAAACAAGTTCCACCACTTTTTGTTTTTTTTCCCCTCTCTGGTTCCTCCCACATATCCCAAAACATATTTGGCATTTTGTGAACATGAATGTTGATGTGTGTTAGTTCTAATGGCAAGAGACTAGCTCACTGTCCTGGGTGTACCCCTACTTTCCAGTGTCCAGTGACTGCAGGGATCGGCTAAAAGGTTAAGTGGTATTACTAATGGATGGATGTTTACAGTGGACAGCCCATATGTACTTAAGTACTTATCAGTGGGAAAAGGCCTGACTCCATTTTTTGTGTTCAACGTCCTCTGATTTTCCCCACATACGCGTCACAAGTCAAACTCAGTGTGTCGGATTTACATTGAATTTTAAACATGCAACAATATAAGATTGATCTAAGGCAGGGGTGAAAAACTAATTTTCGTTGAAGGCCACGTCGCAGTAATGGCTGCCCCTAGAGGGCCACATGTAACAATGAATAAGTATGTTTTTAAGAGCATGCTTCTACCTAATATTTGCTAAATTTAATTCACTTCTATTTATTTATTATATATTTACAGTATATATATATATATATATATATATATATATATATATATATATATATATATATATATATATATATATATATATATATATATATATATAAATATATATATATATACTATATATACTCCTCTCTGAGCTGCTACCTTACCGTGGCAGAGGAGTTTGCGTGTCCCAATGATCCTAGGAGTTATGTTGTCTGGGGGTTTCTATGCCCCCTGGTAGGGTCTCCCAAGACAAACAGGTCCTAGGTGAGTGATCAGACAAAGAGCAGCTCAAATACCTATATGGAATTACAACAAAATGAACTCAGATTTCCCTCGCCCGGACGCGGGTCACCGGGGCCCCGCTCTGGAGCCAGGCCCGGAGTTGGGGCACGATGGCGAGCGCCTGGTGGCCGGGCCTGTCCCCATGGGGCCCGGCCGGGCACAGCCCGAAGAGGCAACGTGGGTCATCCCTCCAATGGGCTCACCACTCATGGGAGGGGCCATAGAGGTCGCGTGCATTGTGAGCTGGGCGGCAGCCGAAGGCAGGGCACTTGGCGGTCCGATCCTCGGCTACAGAAGCTAGCTCTTGGGACGTGGAACGTCACCTCACTAGGCGGGAAGGAGCCTGAGCTAGTCCGCGAGGTAGAAAAGTTCCGGCTGGATATAGTCGGACTCACCTCGACGCAGAGCAAGGGCTCTGGAACCAGTTCTCTCGAGAGGGACTGGACCCTCCTCCACTCTGGCGTTGCCGGCAGTGAGAGGCGACGGGCTGGGGTGGCAATTCTCGTTGCCCCCCGGCTCAAAGGCTGCACGTTTGAGTTCAACCCAGTGGATGAGAGGGTAGCTTCCCTTCGCCTATGTTCAAACATAAGGGTGTCCATATGTGCACTTGGCACCAGGACACCCTAGGCCGCAGTTCCATGATCGACTTTGTAGTTGTGTCATCGGATGTTCTGGACACTCGGGTGAAGAGAGGGGCGGAGCTTTCTACCGATCACCACCTGGTGGTGAGTTGGCTGCGATGGTGGGGGAGGATGCCGGACAGACCTGGCAGGCCCAAGCGCATTGTGAGGGTCTGCTGGGAACGTCTGGCAGAGTCTCCTGTCAGAGAGAGTTTCAATTCACACCTCCGGGAGAACTTTGAACATGTCAGGAGGGAGGTGCTGGACATTGAGTCCGAGTGGACCATGTTCCGAACCTCTATTGTCGAGGCGGCTGATTGGAGCTGTGGCCGCAAGGTTGTTGGTGCCTGTCGTGGCGGTAATCCCAGAACCCGTTGGTGGACACCAGCAGTGAGGGATGCCGTCAAGCTGAAGAAGGAGTCCTATCGGGTTCTTTTGGCTCATAGGACTCCGGAGGCAGTGGACGGGTACCGACGGGCCAAGCGGTGTGCAGCTTTAGCGGTCGCAGAGGCAAAAACTCGGACATGGGAAGAGTTCGGGGAAGCCATGGAAAATGACTTCCGGACGGCTTCGAAGCGATTCTGGACCACCATACGCCGCCTCAGGAAGGGGAAGCAGTGCACTATCAACACCGTGTATGGTGCGGATGGTGTTCTGCTGACTTCGACTGCGGATGTTGTGGATCGGTGGAGGGAATACTTCGAAGACCTCCTCAATCCCACCAACACGTCTTCCTTTGAGGAAGCGGTGCCTGGGGAATCTGTGGTGGACTCTCCTATTTCTGGGGCTGAGGTCGCTGAGGTAGTTAAAAAGCTCCGCCCGGAGTTCCTTAAGGCTCTGGATGCTGTGGGGCTGTCTTGGTTGACAAGACTCTGCAGCATCGCGTGGACATCGGGGGCGGTACCTCTGGATTGGCAGACCGGGGTGGTGGTCCCTCTCTTTAAGAAGGGGGACCGGAGGGTGTGTTCTAACTATCGTGGGATCACACTCCTCAGCCTTCCCGGTAAGGTTTATTCAGGTGTACTGGAGAGGAGGCTTCGCCAGATAGTCGAACCTCGGATTCAGGAGGAACGGTGTGGTTTTCGTCCTGGTCGTGGAACTGTGGACCAGCTCTATACTCTCGGCAGGGTTCTTGAGGGTGCATGGGAGTTTGCCCAACCAGTCTACATGTGCTTTGTGGACTTGGAGAAGGCATTCGACTGTGTCCCTGGGGAAGTCCTGTGGGGAGTGCTCAGAGAGTATGGGGTACCGGACTGTCTTATTGTGGCAGTCCGCTCCCTGTATGATCAGTGTCAGAGCTTGGTCTGCATTGCTGGCAGTAAGTCGGACACTTTTCCAGTGAGGGTTGGACTCCGCCAAGGCTGTCCTTTGTCACCGATTCTGTTCATAACTTTTATGGACAGAATTTCTAGGCGCAGCCAAGGCGTTGAGGGGATCCGGTTTGGTGGCCACGGGATTAGGTCTCTGCTTTTTGCAGATGATGTGGTCCTGATGGCTTCATCTGGCCGGGATCTTCAGCTCTCACTGGATCGGTTCGCAGCCGAGTGTGAAGCGTCCGGAATGAGAATCAGCACCTCCAAGTCCGAGTCCATGGTTCTCGCCCGGAAAAGGGTGGAGTGCCATCTCCGGGTTGGGGAGGAGAACCTGCCCCAAGTGGAGGAGTTCAAGTACCTAGGAGTCTTGTTCACGAGTGGGGGAAGAGTGGATCGTGAGATCGACAGGCGGATCGGTGCGGCGTCTTCAGTGATGCGGACGTTGTATCGATCCGTTGTGGTGAAGAAGGAGCTGAGCCGGAAGGCAAAGCTCTCAATTTACCGGTCGATCTACGTTCCCATCCTCTGCTATGGTCATGAGCTTTGGGTCATGACCGAACGGATAAGATCATGGGTACAAGCGGCCGAAATGAGTTTCCTCCGCCGTGTGGCGGGGCTCTCCCTTAGAGATAGTGTGAGAAGCTCTGCCATCCGGGAGGAGCTCAACATAAAGCCGCTGCTCCTCCACATCGAGAGGAGCCAGATGAGGTGGTTCGGGCATCTGGTCAGGATGCCACCCGAACGCCTCCCTAGGGAGGTGTTTAGGGCACGTCCAGCTGGTAGGAGGCCACGGGGAAGACCCAGGACACGTTGGGAAGACTATGTCTCCCGGCTGGCCTGGGAACGCCTCGGGATCCCCCGGGAAGAGCTAGACGAAGTGGCTGGAGAGAGGGAAGTCTGGGCTTCCCTGCTTAGGCTGCCGCCCCCGCGACCCGACCTCGGATAAGCGGAGGATGATGGATGGATGGATATATATATATATATATATATATATATATATATATATATATATATATATACATATATACATTGTGTATACATATATACAGTATATTTACACATACATATATATATATATATACATACATGTATGTATATACATATATATATATATATACAGTATATTTATACATACATATATATATACATATATATATATATATATATATATATATATATATATATATATATATATATATATATATATATATATATATATATACAGTATATTTACACATACATATATATATACATATATACATTGTGTATATATATATATACATATATACATTGTGTATATATATATATACATATATACATACATATATATGTGTATGTATATATACATATATACGTACATATGTATATATACATCTATACATACACATATATATATATATATACATCTATACATACATATACATATATATACATACATATATATACATACATATATATATACATACATATACAGTATATATATATATATATATATATGGCTGAGAAAAATGGAAAAATAAAGCGTGTGCCTACGCATGGGAAGCTAAAGCTAAAACTTAGCAGGAGACAAAAGTACAAACAAAAGATGTGCCGAGCGCACGCGAAGCTAAGGCGGAACTTAGCACAAAGGAATCTCTAAAACATGGGAACTTACGTGACTGTTGCATTTAACAAACAATGAGCCGAGGACGAACTGAGGAATCAGGTGGGCTTAAATACACAAATAATAATCAGAAATAGGTGTGTGACTGGAGCCCGTGAGGAGGAGCACATTACGTTGCCATGGTGATTAAAACAAACGAGGAATTGTTCAAACGCAAGGAATCGGCCAAGTCCAGAACTAAACATGAACAAAGACATATAAACGACAAAACAATAAACGGATCGTTACACCATGGGTGCAATTAAGCACTTTACCGATATACAATGCATAAACAAAATAAAAAATATACATGTTCTTGTCTTACATAGAGATTGTGAACGAAAACACAAAAAGTGCAGGTTTTTTTTTTTTAATGTTCGTAAACTGTGTGGGTTTCCTTCCTGGTACTCCAACTTCCTCCCACTTCCAAAGACATGCACCTGGGGATACACTAAATTGGCCCTAGTGTGTGAATGTGAGTGTGAATGTTGTCTGTCTATCTGTGTTGGCCCTGCGATGAGGTGGCGACTTGTCCAGGGTGTACACGCCTTCCACCCGAATGCAGCATCCCCCACAAGCGGTAGGAAATGGATGGATGGAAATCAAGGTTCCACCGTAACTGAAAACGGCGACTTGGAATCAGCGTCGACTATGTGTATTTGAACGGTGATAGAGATGGCTAAATGGCAAAAATAATAAAACACAGGATTTTCGGGTTGTGACGTTCATGACCGAATCAAGTCTTTTGAATGAATCTTTTAAGTGAAAGATCAGAACAATTTACAGTTGCGAGCCAATCTTTTGGGAACCTTTTTTTTTTTTTTTTAATTAAATCAACATAAAAAAAACACAAGATACAATTTTAATTAGTGCATCAACTCCCGCCCCCTCCCCAAAAAAACCCCCTCCCTCCCCCATTCACACTCATCCACACCCACTCACACAAAAAGGGGTTGTTTCTTTCTGCTACCAAAATTCTGGTTCCCACAACATAGATAACAGTCTGCAAGGGACACAGTCCCTGAAGCACACATGATTGTGTGTGCCGCTGGTCCACTAATATTTTCATTAATTACTATTTTTAATCTAATTGTTTTTGTATTATTTTACTGTCTTTTTTTATCCAAGAAAATGTTTTTATTTATTTTGTTTATTTTTCTTATTTTATTTTATTTATAAAATTAAAAAATGACCTTATCTTCACCAGACCAGGTTGTTAATGAAATTAGACTTGTCTAAAGGGTTTTTTAAACCAGGTCCAGTCCAGATAATGTCCAAGTCGGGCTCAGCAACACACACCCTCATCCATGTGCAACACAAAATCAGGGAAACAACAAATTGCATATAATTTATAAACAAAATGTCCAAGTCAGACTCAGCAACACACACCTTCATTTTGTACACTCAAAAATAGGGAACTAAACAACAGATAGCATATATGTTGCTGTTGTTGCATATCTATGAACATAATTACATTTTCACAATAAGCCTTTAAGGATTCGGGAACCTTTTTTAAACACAGATACAATTTGGCTCGACTGACAACTGGACTCCAAAATGAGTCAGTCAGAGGAAATATAAAAATATTTGGATTCACTTTTCTATAATTAAAATTGTATTTGATTGTATTGATTTATTTGTATTCCCTTTTCTGGTTTATTGTTTTGCTATGTAAAGTAGTCCAAGTGTACACACACCAGGTTTCATACCGACAGCCATCAGACTGTATAATGTATATGTTCCTTGACTGCACTTAAATGTAGAATATATGTAGAATATATTTATACTATTAATCCATCCATTCATCCAATTTCTACCGCTTATTCCCTTTTGGGGTGGCGGGGGGCGCTGGCGCCTATCTCAGCTACAATCGGGCGGAAGGCGATGTACACCCTGGACAAGTCGCCACCTCATCATAGGGCTAACACAGATAGACAGACAGACAACATTCACACACTAGGGCCAATTTATATTCATATATTATATATTATAAATATAATGTATGTTGTATATTATATATTATTATTATTGTCTATTGGGAGCGAACTGTGGTGCTGAATTTCCCCCAGGTATCAATAAAGTACTTACTATTCCATTCTATTATATTCTGTTCTATTCTATTCTATTCTATTCTATTTAATACTGTACTATTTTGTATTTACTTTTTTGTTGTGTCTTAATTTTTTATTCTGGTCTTATTTTTTTGATTTTTTTTTTTTTTAGAAACATATTTACATAAAATATTATTCTTAATGTCTCTATATTCGTTTTTGCACGTTTAAAGGGTTTTGTGCTATGAAGCTTTTTAGGTGAGGGAACAATCAACATGATGATGTCACTCTCAAAATATAATGTTATGACCGCTGAATGGAATGGAATGAAAACCAAAATACAAATTTAACCGGTTTTTCAGAGTAAATCAAACCAATAGAGAGAGAATATTCGTTATCTTAAAACTGCTATGAGTGACTGTTTCCTTGGTGGACAAAAAAAGTTCTACAATAACGAGCTTGCGGTAACTACCCCTTCACAATTTGAAGAATGTCAGTTAGGAATAAAGAACGGCGACATTGAATCCCTGCAAACACGGAAGACCAAAAACAAATTGTACAAAGTAGAATTGAACAACAGGCTTCAAAATACTCTGATGTCATAGTAACTTTAAATTGCATTTGTACACACCCAGCTGTTATGCAGAGTGATCGTAAACAAGGATTTAGCCTGTAGTGACAAAAAAAAAAAAAAAAAAAAAAGATTTTAGATCTAGGTCAGACACTGGCAGTCTAAAACCACATTTCAACAAAGCGGTTTACTTCAGCTCCACCATAGGGAGTGTAGGCGGGATAGCATCAGCTGCATGAGCTACCTAAATAGTGTGGCATCATACCAACAACAACACTAAGTAGGACATAGAGAAGAAGGATGTGTTGTATGCAATACCTGAGGACGTCACTTTACCTGTAACTGGTTATTCCTGAATTTATTTTAGAAAAAAAAGTCAGTTTTGTGTTTATTCCTTGATATTATCAATGTGGAATGTACTGGTTCTTCTGTAGTTGTTTTATTGTGCTGTAATCTACAAACCCCGTTTCCTTATGAGTTGGGAAATTGTGTTAGATGTAAATATAAACAGAATACAATTATTTGCAAATCCTTTTCAACCCATATTTAATTGAAAGGACTACAGAGACAAGATCTTTGATGTTCAAACCCATAAATTGTATTTTTTTTTGCAAATAATATTTAACTTAGAATTTCATGGCTGCAACACGTGCCAAAGTAGTTGGGAAAGGGCATGTTCACCACTGTGTCACATCACCTTTTCTTTTAACAACACTCAATAAAGGTTTGGGAACTGAGGAAACTAATTTTTGCTTTGAAAGTGGAATACTTTCCCATTCTTGTTTTATGTAGAGCTTCAGTCGTTCAAGAGTCCGGGATCTCCGCTGTCGTATTTCACGCTTCATTATGCTCCACACATTTTCGATGGGAGACAGGTTTGGACTGCCGGGGGGCCAGCAAAGTACTCTCACTCTTTTACTACAAAGCCACACTGTTGTAATACGTGGCTTGGCATTGTTTTGCTGAAATAAGCAGGGGCATCCATAATAACGTTGCTTGGATGACAACATATGTTGCTGCAAAACCTGTATGGACCTTCACAGATGTGTAAGTTACCAATGACTTGGCCACTAATACACGCCCATACCATCACAGATGCTGGCTTTTGAACTTTGCGCCTATAACAATCCGAATGGTTATTTTCCTCTTTGTTCCACAGGACACCACGTCCTCTGTTTCCAAATATAATTTGAAATGTGGACTCGTCAGACCACAGAACACCTTTCCACTTTGCATCAGTCCATTTTAGATGAGCTCGGGCCCAGCGAAGTTGGCGGAATTTCAGGGTGTTGTTGGTCACATGGTCATTACTGCCTACTTTGTCTTGTTATATTCTTATTTTACTGTTATATTTTTATTCCCATCGTTGCTTTTTAGTTTTTATTCTTATTGTAATATTTCTCTATTTTGTTTCCATTTAAACCCCCATTATTTACTTTTAGTTTAATTGATTTCAACTCTGTACACTGCTGCTGGAATTTTTATTTTCCTGAAGGAACTCTCCTGAAGGAATCAATAAAGTACAATCTATCCATCTATCTATCTGTAAATGGGTTTAAATTGGCATAGAAGAGATTTAACTTGCACTTACCGATGTAGCGACCAACTGTAGTTACTGACAGTGGTTTTATGAAGTGTTCCTGAGCCCATGTGGGGATATCCTTTACACACCGATGTCGGTTTTTGATGCAGTACCGCCTAAGGGATCAAAGGTCCGTAATATCATCGCTTATGCGCAGTGATTTCTCCAGATTATCTGAACCTTTTGATGATTTTTGGGACCGTAGATGGTAAAATCCCTAAATTCCTTGCAATAGCTCGTTGAGAAATGTTGTTCTAAAACTGTTCGACAATTTGCTTACAAAGTGGTGACCCTCGCCACATCCTTGTTTGTGAATTAGTTAGCATTTCATGGAAGCAGCTTTTATACCCAATCATGGCACCCACCTGTTCCCAATTAGCCTGCACACCTGTGGGATGTTCCAAATAAGTGTTTGCTGAGCATTCCTCAACTTTATCAGTACTTATTGCCACCTTTCCCAACTTCTTTGTCACGTGTTGCTGGCAACAAATTCTAAAGTTAATGAGTATTTGCACAAAAAAAAAAATGTTTATCAGTTTGAACATCAAATATGTTGTCTTTGTAGCATATTCAACTGAATATGGGTTGAAAATGATTTGCAAATCATTGTATTCCGTTTATATTTACATCTAACATAATTACCCAACTCATATGGAAACGGGGTTTGTAAAAGAGTACCGAAAAGTAGTGATTGTAGCGATTATAATTATAGTACCGGTACCCTTGATTGGCAACACTAAATTGGCCCTAGTGTGTGAATGTGAGTGTGAATGTTGTCTGTCTATCTGTGTTGGCCCTGCGATGAGGTGGCGACTTGTCCAGGGTGTACCCCGCCTTCCGCCCGATTGTAGCTGAGATAGGCGCCAGCGCCCCCCGTGACCCCAATAAGGAAAAAGCGGTAAAAAATGGATAGAACTTGTTTAAGTCAGGGTCCACGTTTTTCAATTCATGGTATTCACAGTGCTTCACTTTTACCCTATTTTGTTATGTTAAAGCAGTGGTCCCCAACCACCGGGCCGCGGCGATTGGAACCGGGCCGCAGAAGAATTTTTTTTCATTTTTATTTAAAAAAAAAAAAATGTTTTTTTTTAATTTTTTATTAAATCAACATAAAAAAAACCATATACACTTACAATTAGTGCACCAACCACAAAAACATCCCTTTTTCATGACAAAGGAAAAAAAAAAATAATAATAAAAAAAATAAAAAGGATTCCCCACCCCCGGGACAAATTATTAAGCGTTGACTGGTCCGCGAATACAAAAAGGTTGGGGGCCACTATGTTAAAGCCTTATTCCAAAGTGAAATAAACTATTTTGTCCTCAAAATTCTACATACAATAAATACCCCATAATGACAATGTGGAGTTTTTTATTTAATGGTGGAAAATGGATGGATGGATACCAAAATATTGGTATTGTTTCAACACTAGTCAAAATGTGAATTTTCTAGGTTTTATTTTTCATGATTTGAATAATTGCTTTAATGATGGCATCTAATTGACTGTGGTGGACCTGGAATTAAACAAGTTGAAAAACTTATTCGGCTGTTACCATTTAGTGGTCAATTGTATGAAATATGTACTGAACTGTGCAATCTACTAATAAAAGTCTCAATCAATCAATAAATCAATGGCATCCGAGTTTAAAAGCCACATCTCTGGGAATAAAAACAAATATAATGCAGCTCATCTTCAATTGAGAAAAAGGTACCACGTATTCATTTATATGTCCCACTCTCCCTTGTGGAGGGGGTCCGGTCCGATCCGGTGGCCATGTACTGCTTGCCTGTGTATCGGCTGGGGACATCTCTGCGCTGCTGATCCGCCTCCGCTTGGGATGGTTTCCTGCTGGCTCCGCTGTGAACGGGACTCTCGCTGCTGTGTTGGATCCGCTTTGGACTGGATTCTCACGACTGTGTTGGATCCATTATGGATTGAACTTTTACAGTATCATGTTAGACCCGCTCGACATCCATTGCTTTCCTACTCTCCAAGGTTCTCATAGTCATCATTGTCACCGACGTCCCACTGGGTGTGAGTTTTCCTTGCCCTTATGTGGGCCTACCGAGGATGTCGTAGTGGTTTGTGCAGCCCTTTGAGACACTAGTGATTTAGGGCTATATAAGTAAACATTGATTGATTGATTGATATTCTGCCATGTGTCAACCAATAAGAGATGTTTACTGGGACGGCCAGTATAATGAAGGACACGGACATGATGGAGGCGATGGAGTGACGAGCTTGCGAACGCGAAGGAGACTTAGAGGAATGGAGGCAATGAACAGGAAGCATCCGGAATGAATTCCCTGAGATGGCCACGCATGGCTGGGCTGAATTGGCCTGGATCTGTGGGGGTAAAGGCTGAGTGGGGAGGAGGGGGGGTTGAGTGGCTTCTGCACGTCCAGCTGGACAGAAAGAGAGAGGCAGAAAGACGACGGAGAGCGAGAGGCCCCCGGGCGCTGACAGGTGTAGGCCTCTACCCCAGCTGAGGCCTTGCAGCTGACCTGGATCTGGGGATATTTCTCTCTCTCTCTCTCTTTCCCAGTCAGAACACATGCTTTAACATTGGAGTTTTTGCACACCAGTACTCCTTTAAAGGCCTACTGAAATGAGATTTTTCTTACTTAAACGGGGATAGCAGGTCCATTCTATGTGTCAAACTTGATTATTTCGTGAAATTGCCATATTTTTGCTGAAAGGATTTAGTAGAGAACATCCACGATAAAGTTCGTAACTTTTGGTTGCTTACAGAAAAGCCCTGCCTTTACCGGAAGTCGCAGACGATGACGTCACATGTTGATGGCTCTGTCACGCCAAATTTCTTCCCCCCTACAAAAACCTTCCTCCCCCCATTTACTTCCGGGATCATGATTAATACAGACATTTTGTTAACGCTATATTATAAAAATACAAACGTTTTTTTAACGCTATATTATAAAAAAAAAAATTAAAAATGAAAAAAACAATTTACAAACACAAGCTATGGGATGACACATTTACTTCCGGGGTCACGTTTCCTCTTACGTCATCCCATAGCTTGTGTTTGTAAATTTTTTTATAATAAAGCGTTAACAAAATGTCTGTATTTTTATAATATAGCGTTATATTTTTTATAATATAGCGTTAATTTTTTTATAATATAGCGTTAACAAAACATCTTTATTAATCATGACCCCGGTAACAGTTCAAGATGCTACCTCAGTAGAAGCATTTAAGTCTCACCTTAAAACTCATCTGTATACTCTAGCCTTTAAATAGACCTCCTTTTTAGACCAGTTGATCTGCCGCTTCTTTTCTTTCTCCTATGTCCCCCCCTCCCTTGTGGAGGGGGTCCGGTCCGATGACCATGGATGAAGTACTGGCTGTCCAGAGTCGAGACCCAGGATGGACCGCTCGTCGGGACCCAGGATGGACCGCTCGCCTGTATCGGTTGGGGACATCTCTACGCTGCTGATCCGCCTCCGCTTGAGATGGTCTCCTGTGGACGGGACTCTCGCTGCTGTCTTGGATCCGCTTGAACTGAACTCTCGCGGCTGTGTTGGAGCCACTATGGATTGAACTTTCACAGTATCATGTTAGACCCGCTCGACATCCATTGCTTTCGGTCCCCTAGAGGGGGGGGGTTACCCACATCGGAGGTCCTCTCCAAGGTTTCTCATAGTCAGCATTGTCACTGGCGTCCCACTGGGTGTGTGTTTTCCTTGCCCTTTTGTGGGTTCTTCCGAGGATGTTGTAGTCGTAATGATTTGTGCAGTCCTTTGAGACATTTGTGATTTGGGGCTATATAAATAAACATTGATTGATTGATTGATTGAAGTAAATCAATCAATGTTTACTTATATAGCCCTAAATCACTAGTGTCTCAAAGGGCTGCACAAACCACCACGACATCCTCGGTAGGCCCACATAAGGTCAAGGAAAACTCACACCCAGTGGGACATCGGTGACAATAATGACCCAGTGGGACGTCGGTGACAATGATGACTATGAGAACCTTGGAGAGGAGGAAAGCAATGGATGTCGAGCGGGTCTAACATGATACTGTGAAAGTTCAATCCATAATGGATCCAACACAGTCGCGAGAGTCCAGTCCAAAGCGGATCCAACACAGCAGCGAGAGCCCCGTTCACAGCGGAGCCAGCAGGAAACCAAATGGGGGGGGGAAGTTTTTTTTTTTTCTTTTTCAAGTACAAGTACACGTTTATTGTTCTTCGGTCGATGATCAACAAAGCAAACAAACAGTTGTACATTCATAGATTGAAAATAAAAAGTTGTCCATTCATAGATTGAAAATAAAAAATGTTGCAGACCGAAAGGGTTTAGGCTGAAGTTAAACACTTATTGCACCTAACCCTATAAACAATTTCAAGTACAAAATAAACTTCCGAAAATTATAAAATGTCCTTTGCACAACTTATTATAAATACACATTATATACAACATTATAAACAACATGAACGTAGTTAAATTTTATACACAGTACAGGCATGTGAAATACGCCTGTGTACATGTTGAACCTTTGCACTAATTATATATACAATATATACAGAGGGAAGAAATTTGGCGTGACAGCTCCTCACATATTCACATTGTTTTTAGTGGGAGCCTCCAACAAAAAGAGCTATTCGGACCGAGAAAACGACAATTTCCCTGTTAATTTGAGCGAATATGAAAGATTCGTGTTTGAGGATATTGATAGCGACGGACTAGAAAAAAAAAAAAAAAAAAAAAAAAGTAAATAAAAAAATTGCATTGGGACGGATTCAGATGTTTTTAGACACATTTACTAGGATAATTCTGGGCAATCCCTTATCTTTCTATTGTGTTGCTAGTGTTTTAGTGAGTTTAACAGTACCTGATAGTCGGAGGTGCGTGTCCACGGGTGTCTTGACGCCAGTGTCTCAAGGAAGTCGATGGCAGCTTTATGGACGGCGCAAGCTCAGCTGATCTCCAGTAAGAAGCGACTTTTTACCACAATTTTCTCACCAAAAACTGCTGTTTGACAATCAGTCGGGATCCATGTTCGCTTGACCGCTGTGATCCATAGTAAAGTTTCACCTCCGGGAATTTTAAACAAGGAATCCCCGTGTGTTTGTGTGGCTAACGCTAAAGCTTCCCAACTCCATCTTTCTACTTTGACTCCTCCAATATTAATTGAAGAAATTGCAAAAGATTCAGCAACACAGATGTCCAAAATACTGTGTAATTATGCGGTTAAAGCAGACGACTTTTAGCTGTGTGTGTGTGCAGCGCTCATATTTCCTAACAGTCCGTGACGTCACGCGTACACGTCATCATTACGCGACGTTTTCAAGAAGAAACTCCCGGGAAATTTAAAACTGCAATTTAGTAAACTAAAAAGGCCGTATTGGCATGTGTTGCAATGTTAATATTTCATCATTGATATATAAACTGGGCTTCACGGTGGCAGAAGGGTTAGTGCGTCTGCCTCACAGTACGAAGTTCCTGCAGTCCTGGGTTCAAATCCAGGCTTGGGATCTTTCTGTGTGGAGTTTGCATGTTCTACCCGTGAATGCGTGGGTTCCCTCCGGGTACTCCGGCTTCCTCCCACTTCCAAAGACATGCAACTGGGGATAGGTTGATTGGGAACACTAAATTGGCCCTAGTGTGTGAATGTTGTCTGTCTATCTGTGTTGGCCCTGCGATGAGTTGGCGACTTGTCCAGGGTGTACCCCGCCTTCCGCCCGATTGTAGCTGAGATAGGCGCCAGCGCCCCCCGCGACCCCAAAAGGGAATAAGCGGTAGAAAATGGATGGATATATAAACTATCAGACTGCGTGGTGGGTAGTGGTGGGTTTCAGTAGGCCTTTAATTTAAAATGTGAAGGCTGACGCACTTTGAAACATCCTTTTTTTGTGCACAAAGTTGGATATTCCAACAAGGAAAGCGTTCATCCATCTCTACGGTCGCCAAAGAAGCAAACGGACTGCAAAGGTTTTCAGTACACTGAGCAAGCCAAGCCTCCGGGCCAATGTGACGCCTAAAAATCAGCAAAAATGTTGGAATTTCACTTGATGTGACCTTCTACTGTGTTTACCTTATGCAACCTCCAGCCGCAACAACATGTCTCTTGGCTCGAACGTTTTGCTGCGGCAGTTTTTTTTTGTGTCTTGAACCCAAATAACTCCACCTTTAATACAATAATATGCACAAAAAAGTGTTGAAAAACAAACAAACAAACAAAAAAAAAAGCTAAAATATAAGATACTAATAAGCAAATAATAAATGTTATTTTCACTTAACTCTACACTAAAATGCACTCATGGCTTTTGTTATTAAAGCATATCTCAGCATAATGAGTACAGTTATACACAATAAAAATAGGACCCATTACCTCCACCAGCATCAAGGGGTTGGAATTGGGGGTTAAATCACCAAAAATTATTCTTGGCCGTGGCCACCGCTGCTGCTCACTGCTCCCCTCACCTCCTAGGGGGTGAGGGTGATGGGTCAAGAGAATATTTTCACCATGCCTCGTATGTGTGTCAATCAGTCAATCAATCAATCAATCAATCAATGTTTAATTATATAGCCCTAAATCACAAGTGTCTCAAAGGGCTGCACAAGCCACAACGACATCCGCGGATCAGCGCCCACATAAGGGCAAAGAAAAACTCACAACCCAGTGGGAAGTCAATGAGAATGACTATGAGGAACATTGGAGGGGACCGCAAGTTTAGGGAGACCGGAAGTAATGGACGGCATGTGGGTCTGACATAATTTTGTGAAAGTCCAGTCCATAGTGGCTCCAACATAATAGTGTGACTATAAATGGTACTTTTATTTTTTTAACTTTAACTGCACTACACCAACAAAACTAGCATTACATTTTCAACATTACTCTGTCAGTGTTGATTTCAAGTGAGTATTGTTATCACAAGTACAGAACTCTGAGACTTGGACTTTATTAATACATAAGGGAAATTGTTTCACACAGTAGCTCAGTTACAAAGGATGCGAAAGGTAAGGATGGAAAGGATAATGCAGGTATAAAGTAGACAAAAAAATGTACCATAGTAGCAATATAAAATATAACATACCGTATTTCGTTGAATTGCCGCCGGGGCGCTAATTAATTCAAAACCTTTTCTCACTCCTGCGCTTACCAAAGGCATGCGGTAAAAGTAAGCATGCGCTAACTATTTTAAAACCTCTTCTCACTCCGGCACTTACCAAAGGCATGCAGTAAAAATTTGAGTGTGATGTAAGCTTGGACCTTATATCCTACTGAATAGCTTTTAATCTTCTTCCCTTTATGCGATTTCAAATTACCGGTATTGAAATCAGGCTCCTCTATTTTGAAAATGATGACAGGGGAAGTGTCACTCCTGACGACACGAGTTTGACCAGGTGGTAATACTGAGCATGCGCTAATTATTTTGCGAAGCGAGTTTGACCCGGCAGTAATTCAAGGCAGGCGCATACTATATGCCCTGCGGCAATTCAAGGAAATACTGTATATGTATAATTTACATATTGTGTTTTTCAACCAGATACAGTCTGGTGTGCCGTGGGAGATCATCTAATTTCACCTAACTGGGTTAAAAATATTTTTTGCAAATCCGGATATTATAGTCTGCAAATGATGTGTTGTTGTTGAGTGTCGGTGCTGTCTAGAGCTCGGCAGAGTAACCGTGTAATACTCTTCCATATCAGTAGGTGGCAGGCAGTAGCTAATTGCTTTGTAGATGTCGGGAACGGCGGGAGGCAGCGTGCAGGTAAAAAGGCGTCTAATGCTTTAACCTAAAATAAACAAAAGGTGAGTGCCTATAAGAAAAGGCATTGAAGCTTAGGGAAGGATTTGCAGAACAAAACTAAAACTGACCTGGCTACAAAGTAAACAAGAACAGAATGCTGGACAACAGCAAAGACTTACTGTGGAGCAAAGACGGTGTCCACAATGTACATCCGAACATGACATGACAATCAACAATATCCACACAAAATAGGATGAAAAACAACTGAATATTCTTGACTGCTAAAACAAAGCAGGTGCGGGAAATATTGCTCAAAGGAACACATGAAACTGCTACAGCAAAATACCAAAAAAAGAGGAACAAGCCACCAGAATAGGAGCACAGGACAAGAACTAAAACACTACACACAGGAAAACAGCAAAAAAACTCAAAACAAGTCAAGGGGTGATGTGACAGGTGGTGACAGTACACTTACTTTGAGACAAGAGCTATAGTGATGCATGCTTGGTTATGGTTTAAAGTCATGTCCAACAATTGCAACGACTTTTTACTGTCGACTGAGTTTGTTTTTTTAAGGATTTCTGCTGGTGATGTGCCTCTGGATTTTTTTCAACGCAAAAAATGTACCTAGGCTCAAAAAAAGTTGAAAAACACTGGCATAAAAAGTATATAATATGTACTGATATTTTATATTATTATATGATATAATATTTTTATATAATAAATAAGTTCATCAATCAATGATAATATATACATCCAACCATCCATCCATAATATATATATATAATATATAACACATCCCAATGACCATGTACAAAATTACAGTATATGTAACAGCTGCATAAAAAAAAAAAATAAAAAAATAAAAACACTGCTTAAGTTTTGGATCTGATTGGATAGTGTAGGTTTATTAAATATTTTGTCCGATAGTTGTGTATTTTTTTTTTTTTTACAGTGTTGTTAAATGATGAACATTTTCAAACAGATTAATCTCACTGTTGATGGATTAATTCAAATGAATCAAGATTAAATTATACAGTAATTTATTTTTCACTATATAGTATTCACATTTCAATGTGCATGAGCCAAGAGACTTAAGACAGAAGAGAGTAATATATATATATATATATATATATATATATATATATATATATATATATATATATATATATATATATATATATATATATATATATATATATATATATATATATATATATATATATATATACATATATATATATATATATATATATATATATATATATATATATATATATATATATATATATATATATATATATATATATACAGGGGCGCTGAAAAGGGGGGGTAAAGGAGACGGGTTCTAGGGGCCCATGATGGAGGGGGGCCCAGAGAGGCCCCTAATGATGATGAAATTATATGAAATTATGTGTTGGGGGCCCTGTAAAGATTCTTTTCATGGGGCCCAAAATCCCTAGCTATATATATATATATATATATATATATATATATATATATATATATATATATATACATATAAACCTCATTATACATAATTATTAAAAATATTTAATTTTGGTATTATTCAATAATAATATTGTACAATATATAATCGTTATCTATGTACCATCCATCCATTTTCTACCGCTTGCATATTTACAAAAAGTAAAAAAAATTGAATTATAATATTGTATAATATATAACTTTTTTTTTTTTTTTTTTCAAAATGATACTATGTCAAAACCATGAATTGATTTACGTGAACCACGACCTTAACAAGTTTAAAAACATATCCGGGTGTTACCATTTGGTGGTCAATTGTAGGGAACATGTTCTGTACTGTCTAAACTGTACTGGTTCATATCATGTATTCTCTTCCTTTGCAATCTACTAATAAAAGTCTCAATCAATCAATCAATCAATCAAAAAAGATAAGTATTTTTTGAGCACATTCTCCAAAACTTGGAAAATAATGATGATCTGTTAATTTTGGCCACTATAACTGTAATAATACATTTTCATTTTGTTGCAATCTTACTTTACACGAATTTGGAGTTGCAACATACAGTATTGATAGAATCTTGGTGATGTAATCATACATTTTTATTTATCATATAGATAGGCTCCAGCAACCCCAAAAGGGAATAAGCGGTAGAAAATGGATGGATGGATGGAATATTTATTGAGGTTTCTGCTCAAATTGCAATTATTAGCATCTTCAAAGAGCAGTTATTTTCAGCCGTGACGTTACAGATACGATCTCTAAGTTCGAAGTCAGCACGGATATTCATTTTCTGGAAGGAAACATTCACCAATAATGATTGTTTCATCTTCCAGATATCTTTAATACACTGTTATTTGAAGAAAAAAAAAGAAAATTAATTTAATTCCTGCTCCCAACAATTATGGGGGGGGGAGGGGGGTCGACTCTCAGCATGATGAGCAAATGAATGTTCAGACATGACAAGTTAAAATGAAAAGGTCAGAGCTGCTGAATAAAAACGGCGCCGTCTGACAAACGACTGCATTCCACTCATGTAAAACAATTAAATAAAAGGAAGGAACAGGACGCTGACTCGCAAGCTGTGTTGCAATTAGATGGGAATAACATGGTACAAAATGTAATGGGTGAATATGATATTTCCCTGCGGCCAAGCACGTTATGATAAATATAATCAGGGTTCGTACACCATTCCCAGGGCCAAATTCAAGCACTTTCAAGATCAATTTTCCAGTTTTTCCAGTGCCCTTCAAAAGGCGAAAAACCAGTGTGAGTCAATCCATAGCCTTGTTGTTTGAGGTCACCAAATGCTGTCTGTGTCAAGGCCTGGACTATGATGTAGTTTGTTTTCCCGTGGTGCAAAGCGATTGGACCGGACACGACATGAAGGTAATGCCATCTTTAATTATTATTAACTCAAAAAAGGAACAAACGAAAGGCGCTCACAGAGGAAGTTCAAAAATTGGCTCTGAAAACAAAAAATTTGCACTAAGGCAAAACTATGGGCATAAAAGAAAAACTTGCACTATGGCATGAATAACGAAAAACTTACTTGGAACGAGAAAGGAACATGGATCATCGGCATGGATAACAAGAGTGTGTGTCGAGGGTGAATAGAATGTATTGTCGCCAGGTAAACTGCCTGGCAACTACCGGCTTAAATAATGCTGTGGTGATTAACCAGGTGCGTGACATGATAGGTGAAAACCAATTAGTTGGCGTGGAAATTAAAACAAACAAGGGTGCGCAAAAACAGGAACTAATGGAGTCAAAAACAAAACAGAACATAACTAAACAGAACATGATCACAAAGACATGACAGTCTGTAGGAAAAATACGGAAAATCTGCTAAAACCTAAGCCTAACATTGAACCAGCAGTTATTGAATGGGGCATAGAAAATAAAGCAGTGTTTCAGTAGACTATTCAATGTCATTGGTGTTTGTAAACGTGTCTCCATTTGTGTTGTTTTTCAAATGTCTTGTTCTTGGTCCACGTTTTATCCCCAAAATTTTATTTGTCATTTTCCATCTAATGTCCATTAAAACGACAACCTTCCGGCACGATGGGCCGAGGCACCGCTGTCCTCCTGGGGGCGATACAGCCGTACATACGGCTTTGGCATGACAAACCTACTCAGTGGCCTAGTGGTTAGATTAAAGTGTCCGCCCTGATATCGGTAGGTCGTGAGTTCAAACCCCGGCCGAGTCATACCAAAGACTATAAAAATGGGACCCGTTTCCTCCCTGCTTGGCACTCAGCATTAAGGGTTGGAATTAGGGGTTAAATCACCGTAAATGATTCCCAGGCGCGACACCGCTGCTGCCCACTGCTCTCCTGACCCCCCAGGGGGTGATCAAGGGTGATGGGTCAAATGCAGAGAATAATTTCGCCACATCTAGTATGTGTGTGACAATCAATCAATCAATCAATGTTTACTTATATAGCCCTAAATCACTAGTGTCTCAAAGGGCTGCACAAACCAGCACGACATCCTCGGTAGGCCCACATAAGGTCAAGGAAAACTCACACCCAGTGGGACATCGGTGACAATAATGACCCAGTGGGACATCGGTGACAATGATGACTATGAGAACCTTAGAGAGGAGGAAAGCAATGGATGTCGAGCGGGTCTAACATGATACTGTGAGAGTTCAATCCACAATGGATCCAACACAGTCGTGAGAGTCCAGTCCAAAGCGGATCCAACACAGCAGCGAGAGTCCTGTTCACAGCGGAGCCAGCAGGAAACCATCACAAGCGGAGGCGGATCAGCAACGCACAGATGTCCCCAGCCGATACACAGGCAAGCAGTACATGGCCACCGGATCGGACCGGACCCCCTCCACAAGGGAGAGTGGGACATAGAAGAAAAAGAAAAGAAACGGCAGATCAACTGGTCTAAAAAGGGAGTCTATTTAAAGGCTAGAGTATACAAATGAGTTTTAAGGTGAGACTTAAATGCTTCTACTGAGGTAGCATCTCGAACTGTTACCGGGAGGGCATTCCAGAGTACTGGAGCCCGAACGGAAAACGCTCTATAGCCCGCAGACTTTTTTTGGGCTTTGGGAATCACTAATAAGCCGGAGTCCTTTGAACGCAGATTTCTTGCCGGGACATATGGTACAATACAATCGGCAAGATAGGATGGAGCTAGACCGTGTAGTATTTTATACGTAAGTAGTAAAACCTTAAAGTCACATCTTAAGTGCACAGGAAGCCAGTGCAGGTGAGCCAGTACAGGCGTAATGTGATCAAACTTTCTTGTTCTTGTCAAAAGTCTAGCAGCCGCATTTTGTACCAACTGTAATCTTTTAATGCTAGACATGGGGAGACAATCATTGGTACTTAAACAACAACCTAATGTAAGGGCTCGTGCAAAACCAACAGATTAAGCATGTAGCTTTCATTTTTAAGGAAACTTATTTTATTTCTTTCATTGTATAATTAGGTTGATTGGCAACACTAAAATTGGCCCTAGTGTGTGAATGTGAGTGTGAATGTTGTCTGTCTATCTGTGTTGGCCCTGCGATGAGGTTGCAACTTGTCCAGGGTGTACACCGCCTTCCTCCCCGATTGTAGCTGATATTAGCAGCAGCGACCCCAAAAAGGACAAGCGGTAGAAAATTAATGGATGGATAATTAGCCTATTGAGTCAGACCGCCGAGAAATATAATGAACATTTCCAAGCATTTAGAAGCATCCATCCATCCGTTTTTTACCGCTTGTCACTTCCAGGGTCGCGGTTTATTAAAAAAACTATGATTTATTTAAAGAATTTTTAAAAAATTAACTAGGAGTCCCGATTCGATATTGATAGGACTCTACCGAGGATGTCATTGTGGTTTGTGCAGCCCTTTGAGACACTGGTGATTTAGGGCTATATAAATAAACATTGATTGATTGATTGATTGATTGATAGCTGATATCAAAGGAATACCAGCAAAAATATCGGATCGCATCTAAAATCTCCAATACAAGCAGTTGTGCAAAGTTGGCAGATAGTTAACATCTAAATGTCCTCCAATAAGGAAATAATCTTGGTATTTTCTTCTGTTTTAGTCAAGTCATTAAAAAAAGGTAAACATGGAAGGCTATATGCTACCAGGAGCTAGCAGCTACACAACTGTTAAGCACACAATAGCAAACAAGCTCGACATAAGTGTCCATAAATGAACAATATTGCAGTCTAAAACAGCACATTTGTCAATATAAACAAGTATTGAATAATTAAAGTTGCATGTTATTTACACACACAAAGTATCCAAGGCCTGCGATGAGGTGGGGACTTGTCCAGGGTGTACGCTGCCTTCCGCCCGAATGTAGCTGAGATAGGCGCCAGCGCCCCCCCGTGACCCCAAAAAGGGAATAAGCGGTAGAAAATGGATGGATGGATGGAAGTATCCAAGGCTGAAGCGTATTAAAAAATATCCAGTAACAAACGTGTCCGCAGCACTCAACTTTCTGCGTGATGAGTTCTATTCAAAAAAATGTGTCCACTAGGTGTCACCAAAAAAAAACAAATGACCACTCCATCCATCCATTTTCTACTGCTTATTTTCTTTGGGGTTACGAGGGTCGCTGGAGCTTATCTCAGCTGCATTCGGGCGGAAGGCGGGGTACACCCTGGACAAGTCGCCATCTCATCACAGACAACATTCACACTCACATTCACACACTAGGGCCAATTAAGTGTTGCCAATCAACCTATCCCCAGGTGTTTTTGGAGGTGGGAGGAAGCCGGGGTACCAGGACGGAACCCACCCGGTCACGGGGAGAACATGCAAACTCCACACAGAAAGATCTCGAGCCCTGGATCGAACTCAGGACCTTTGTATTGTGAGGCAGACACCCTAACCCCTGTCCCACCGTGCTGCCCCATTTGCCAACACCCAAAATGTTTGCATTTTCAAACCTTGAATACACCACATTAAAGGCCTACTTAAATGAGATTTTCTTATTTAAACAGGGATACCAGGTCCATTCTATGTCATACTTGATCATGTCGTGATATTGCCATATTTTTGCTGAAAGGATTTAGTAGAGAACATTGACGATAAAGTTCGCAACTTTTGGTCACTAATAAAAAAGCCTTGCCTGTACCGGAAGTAGCAGACGATGTGTGCGTGACGTCACGGGTTGTAGGGCTCCTCACACCCTCACATTGTTTACAATAATGGCCACCAACAGCGAGAGCGATTCGGACCGAGAAAGTGACGATTTCCTCATTAATTTGAGCGTGGATGAAAGATTTGTGGATGAGGAAAGTGAGAGTGAAGGACTAGAAAAAAAAAAAGAAAAAAAAAGACTACAGTGGGAGCAATTCAGATTTTATTAGACAAATTTACTAGGGTCCATTTTTTCTCATCCATTTTCTACCGCTTATTCCCTTTTTGGGGTCGCGGGGGGCGCTGGCGGAAGGCGGGGTACACCCTGGACAAGTCGCCACCTCATCGCAGGGCCAACACAGATAGACAGACAACATTCACACTCACATTCACACACTAGGGCCAATTTAGTGTTGCCAATCAACCTATCCCCAGGTGTATGTCTTTGGAAGTGGGAGGAAGCCGGAGTACCCGGAGGGAACCCACGCTTTCACGGGGAGAACATGCAAACTCCACACAGAAAGATCCCGAGCCTGGGATTGAACCCAGGACTGTAGGACCTTCGTATTGTGAGGCAGACGCACTAACCCCTCTTCCACCGTGAAGCCCTAGGATAATTCTGGAAAATCCCCTATCTGCTTATTGTGTTACTAGTGTTTTAGTGAGATTATATGGTCGTACCTGTACAACCTGAAGGTCGGCCCCGCACCGTTCTTCAGCTCCAGTCGACGGGTGGTGGCGATGCCCATCTCTGCCCTTCGCAAGGGACCCTCTTCGAAACACGATCTTTCGAAAGGATCTCTGCATAATACACTGTACTTTGTGTGTGTGGTCCAATCCAATAGCAACAGTGTGCGGCAAGAAAGTGGTGTAAACTTGGCACTTTTGTCAACGGAATTTGGCACAGCAGGGGGAAAAAAAAAGCCGGAGCGGTGCGGCGACCGCCAGTGTCTCCGAGGGAAGCTACGTTTCTCGACGAGGCCAAGGCGGCCGGTGGGGCCGGGCTGAGATTGTATTTTTTTCCCCCTCCTCCAATGTGGAAGCATCTGACGGCCGGGGGCAAGAGAGTCAGCAGCTGACTCTTTGACAGGTGCGGGAGGAACGACACAAGCTCTCCGCTCATGTCTACGGTAAGAGCAGACTTATTACCACCATTTTCTCACCAAAACCTGCATGTGGTAGGGAACCGTGTTCGCTAGACCGCTGTGTTCCATAGTAAAGCTTCACCGTCATCTTTCGGGAATATAAACAATGAAACACCGGCTGTGTTTGTGTTGCTAAAGGCGGCCGCAATACACCGCTTCCCACCTACAGCTTTCTTCTTTGACGTCTCCATTATTCATTGAACAAATTGCAAAAGATTCAGCAACACAGATGTCGAGAATACTGTGGAATTACGCGATGAAAACAGATGACTTATAGCTTGGTAAAATGCTGGAACAAAATGTTTTCTACAATCCGTGACGTCACGTGCACGCAGGATACTTCGCGCAAAATTTAAAATTGCAATTTAGTAAACTAACCCGGCCGTATTGGCATTTGTTGCAATGTTAATATTTCATCATTGATATATAAACTATCAGACTGCGTGGTGGGTAGTAGTGGGTTTTAGTAGGCCTTTAAAATCCAAGCATTTTCAAGGTTTTTAAGCACACGTACAAACCCTGTGTAATAGAGATGTGATAGATGTGTGCTTATTTATCTTAGGTGAGATTGAGGGAATATATTTCTTTTTGCACCAAACCGCATAACGTTTATTCTGATTTATGAGGCCGCTTTCTACCAAATGTGATTATTTCGACAAGCATGCAAGCCTGTGCATCCGTGCATGCTCCTTCCTGCCCAAGTCGCACGCGTCCCTTTAACCCAGCCTCTCACATCCGTGCCTCTGAACGCACATACACTCATGCGGATATTATCAGTGGTCCTCAGCTGAGGCTCCGGGCTTGTCCGGTCCCTGTGGCGGAGATGTGACTATAGGGGAGAGGGAGCTTATCTGGGCCCCATGCCTTGGCTGCCGAAGCTGGGAGGCAGATGCCATACAGGCTTCCCGGTTGGTTTGTTGCTGTGGCCAAAGCTTGTAGCTGTAAACGCTTAAGGGACAATCTTTTGAACGACGCACTCCATCTTTGTGTCCGTGTGTAAATGGGTAGCAGATTGGGGGGGGGGGTTTGAGTAGGACCAAATCCCTTTGGACCACCTGGACCAGATCAGAACATACACTATTCAGATGTAAAGGGAAGCTGTTTCCCATACATTTGATCAAAGTGGAGTTATTCTCGGAATGATAAAAACCCAGTTTCCATATGAGTAGATGTAAATATAAACAGAATACAATGAGTTGCAAATCATTTTCAACCCATATTCAGTTGAATATGCTACAAAGACAACATATTTGATGTTCAAACTGATAAACATTTTTTTTTTTTTTGCAAATAATCATTAACTTTAGAATTTGATGCCAGCAACACGTGACAAAGAAGTTGGGAAAGGTGGCAATACATACTGATTAAGTTAAGGAATGCTCATCAAACACTTATTTGAAACATCCCACAGGTGTGCAGGCTAATTGGGAACAGGTGGGTGCTGTCACGCCAAATGTCTTCCCCCCTACAAAAACCTTCCCCCCGGAAGACATTTAGCGTGACAGACCCTCTAATGCCTGAAGGACCCCAATGAGTGCGGAAGGACGTTAAACCAGTCCACACAGCTGCCTGTTTTAAAAGCATTTTAATTGGCTGATTGTCATTGGTGAAAAATAACGGTAAGGAAAAAATATTAGCATTTCAGCATGCTAACCTTTCAAGCTATTTTTGCTTCGCTAATTTTGCAGCTGTAACCCTTAAGAGTCATATAACTTGCTAAAAGCAGCCCACACAGCCGCCAGTTTTAAAAGCATTATAATTGGCTGATTGTCATTGGTGAAAAATAACGGTAAGGAAAAAATATTAGCATTCCAGCATGCTAACCTTTCAAGCTATTTTTGCTTCGCTAATTTTGTATCTGTAACCCTTAAGAGTTATATAACTTGGTAATATCACGCCCTCATTGGGGTCCTTCAGGCATTAGAGGGTCTGTCACGCCATATGTCTTCCGGAGGGAAAGTTTTTGTAGGGGGGAAGAAATTTGGCGTGACAGCGCCATGATTGGGTACAAAAACAGATTCCCAAAAAATGCTTAGTCTTTCACAAGAAAGAGTGGGGCGAGGTACACCCTTTTATCCACAACTGCGTGAGCAAATAGTCAAACAGTTTAAGAACAACGTTTCTCAAAGTGCAATTTAAAAAAATTTAGGGATTTCAACATCCACGGTCCATAATATCATCAAAAGGTTTAGAGAATCTGGAGAAATCACTCCACGTAAGCGGCATGGTCGGAAATCAACATTGAATGACCGTGACCTTCGATCCCTCAGACGGCACTGTATCAAAAACCGACATCAATCTCTAAAGGATATCACCACATGGGCTCAGGAACACTTCAGAAGACCATTGTCACTAAATACAGTTTGTCGCTACATCCGTAAGTGCAAGTTAAAGCTCTACTATGAAAAAAAAAAAAGTTTATGAGTTTGAACATCAAATATCTTGTCTTTGTAGTGCATTCAATTGAATATGGGTTGAAAATGATTTGCAAATCATTGTATTCCGTTTATATTTACATCTAACCCAATTTCCCAACTCATATGGTTTGTACATTGGATAGATTGAAGTATAGGGTCATTGGACATGCATCTAAAATAATCATTCGATAGATGTTTGCTTACAGTTTTGTTTAACTGGGAGGGCCTTTTTTTGTTGGAGCAATGAACAAATCAAGGTCCATGAAGAGTTGCGTGGATTTGCTCACAGCTCTGATCTCAACCCCATCAAACACTTTTGGGAAGAACGAAAACAGAGACTGTGGTCCAGGGCGCCCAACATCAATGATCTCTGACTTTACAGATTCCGACGGACAAACTTCAAATGTCTACGAATGGGAACAACTTTACATTTTAATCCGTCTTTAGCTCCAATTTGTTTAAGGCACTATGCCATTGTCCTATAGTGCAACTTCATTCAAATAAAATGATTATTCAGAAGTACTCAAAAGGGAATATGAAGTTCCTGACGTACCTCAACTTATTGATTCCATGACCGAGCTCATTACTGAAAACACTTGTATATTAAACCATTGATTGATTGATTGAAACTTTTATTAGTAGACTGCACGGTTCATCAGATAGTCCGTAAAATTGACCACTAAATGGTAACACCCGAATAAGGTTTCCAAATTGTTTAAGTCGGGGTCCACGTAAATCAATTCATGGTAGAGTCACACAATGAAATTGATATGAATCAACCAAACTCAATTTATCCCTGGAGTTAAAGTCTAGGTGAGGCTGAGCCACACCAATAATCAATGTATTCCTTTTATATTTACATCTAACACAATTTCCCAACTCATATGGATATGGGGTTTGTGTATATATATATATATATATATATACATACAGTGGGGCAAAAAAGTATTTAGTCAGCCATTGATTGTGCAAGTTCTCACACTTAAAATGATGACAGAGGTCTGTAATTTTCATCATAGGTACACTTCAACTGTGAGAGACAGAATGTGAAAAATAAATCCAGGAATTCACATTGTAGGAAGTTTAAAGAATTTATTTGTAAATTATTGTGGAAAATAAGTATTTAGTCAACCATTCAAAGCTCTCACTGACGGAAGGAGGTTTTGGCTCAAAATCTCACGATACATGGCCCCATTCAGTCTTGTCTCCTTAGCAGAAAAACAGCCCCAAAGCATGATGTTTCCACCCCCATGCTTCACAGTAGGTGTGGTGTTCTTGGGATGCAACTCAGTATTCTTCTTCCTCCAAACACAACGAGTTGAGTTTATACCAAAAAGTTCTATTTTAGTTTCATCCGACCACATGACATTCTCCCAATCCTCTGCTGTATCATCCATGTATCTATTTTGGTATAAACTCAACTTGTCGTGTTTGGAGGAAGAAGAATACTGAGTTGCATCCCAAGAACACCACACCTACTGTGAAGCATGGGGGTGGAAACATCATGCTTTGGGGCTGTTTTTCCTGCTAAGGGGACAGGACGATTGATCCGTGTTAAGGAACGAATGGATGGGGCCATGTATCGTGAGATTTTGAGCCAAAACCTCCTTCCATCTGTATGAGCTTTGAATGGTTGACCAAATACTTATTTTCCACCATAATTTCTAAATAAATTCTTTAAAATTCCTACAATGTGAATTCCTGGATTTTTTTTTCACATTCTGTCTCTCACAGTTGAAGTGTACCTATGATGAAAATTACAGACCTCTGTCATCATTTTAAGTGGGAGAACTTGCACAATCGGTGGCTGATTAAATACTTTTTTGCCCCATTGTATGTATATATATATATATATATATATATATATATATATATATATATATATATATATATATATATATATATATATATATATATATATTTACATATATACATAGGTAGATGGATATACCGGTCCCCCGACACACTTTTTTCTGTAAATGTGGCCTTCGAGTCAAAATAATTGCCCAGGCCTGACATAGAGTGTTAATGCAAGGGGGTCGGCCCTGTTTGTGACTAACTAATGGGTTAATCCGGCGTTTACCCCACCTCTCCCCCAAAATCAGTTGGTAGAGGGTTCAGCTCACCCGTGACCCTGAACAGGATAAGTGGTAGAAAAGTAATGAATGGAAAAAATGCCTATTCTTCCATCCATCAACAATCTAAGGACAGCATTTCTCAAGGACCGCCTGCATCATCTCCATTCATAACAATTTCCTTTTCTTTTCCCTGACAAAAGGCAAAAAAACAAAAAAAAAAACAGGTGTTGGTTGGAATGCGCAACCCAAACGGCTCCCGGTGAGTTTCACAGCTAGTTAACTGTTTTGAAAAGGTTCCATTCGTCTCAGAGAATTATGCTAAATGTTCACAAAACAGAAGTCTAAATATAGGGATGAAACACGCCACAGATTAACGCTCCTCGGTGATGGGTCTATAAGACGGCGGCACACAGCTCTCTCTCTCCCCGCTTTGACTGGCACCGCTTTGAACCCCGCGGCTTGAATTCAGCGAGTAAATATCTGCGGGTGTGTACGTGCCTTACCCAGGAGCCTTTGTGTGTGTGACTTGTCCTCGAAAAAAAAAAAACAAAGGTGAGGAACAGTTCAGAGTTTGGGGCAATGCCGATGCGTTGCAAAATGTCTGGCTGACGTCTAGGGCGTACAGCGCAATGCGGTACAGCGACTATGACGCCACTTTTTTTTTTTTACAGAGAGCATCGTCCTCTCGGCTGTTCAAAAGGTATTAACGAGTGACATTTCAGCTTTCGGGGTAAACCGTGTCGTAGAGATTTGCAACCCCCGTCGTTTGGTAACAAAAACAGTGAAGACTTCGAGGTTCTCCGACTCGCGTTCACCGAAGAGCCGCCGCGTTTGAAATATTGAATTTTTAGCCTTTGATGCGCGAATCGCACGCGGACATGTCCGCCACTCGCACAATTACACAGACACAATGCATTTGCTGAGACGGGGCGACTGCGGCGCCTGTGACCCATTTTGCAGATGCAGGCTTTTTTTGCTTTCATAACGACGGAGTGTGAAGGAAGGCACGCGTGTTTGATAGCGTAAGTCAGGGGTCGGGAACCTTTTTTTGGCTGAGAGAACCATTTAAGCCAAATATTTTAAAATGTATTTCCGTGAGAGCCATATAATGTTTTTTCAACACTGAATACAACGACCGTATTTTTCGGACTATAGGTCGCAGTTTTTTTCATAGCTTGGCCGGAGGGACTTATGTGTGAAATTATAACACATTACCGTAAAATATCAAATAATATTATTTAGCTCATTCACATAAGAGACTAGACCAGGAGCGCTCACACTTTTTCTGCAGGTGAGCTACTTTTCAATTGACCAAGTCGAGGAGATCTACCTCATTCCTATTTATAATTTATATTTATTTATTTATGAAAGAGACATTTTTGTTAACAAGTTAATGTTGTTTAATGATAATACAAGCATGGTTAACACACATAGATTCCTTTCTTTCATGAAGACAAGAATATAAGTGGATGGACCGCTCGCCTGTATCGGTTGGGGACATCTCTATGCTGCTGATCCGCCTCCGCTTGAGATGGTTTCCTGTGGACGGGACTCTGGCTGCTGTCTTGGATCCGCTTGAACTGAACTCTCGCGGCTGTGTTGGAGCCACTATGGATTGAACTTTCACAGTATCATGTTAGACCCGCTCGGCATCCATTGCTTTCGGTCCCCTAGAGGGGGGGGGGGTTCCCACATCTGAGGTCCTCTCCAAGGTTTCTCATAGTCAGCATTGTCACTGGCGTCCCACTGGATGTGAATTCTCCCTGCCCACTGGGTGTGAGTTTTCCTTGCCCTTTTGTGGGTTCTTCCGAGGATGTTGTAGTCGTAATGATTTGTGCAGTCCTTTGAGAGATTTTTGATTTGGGGCTATATAAATAAACATTGATTGATTGATAAGTTGGTGTATTTGATTCTGATGACTTGCATTGATTGGAATTAGACAGTGGTGCTGATAACGTCCGCATTCTCAAATGGAGGAAAAGAAAAAGTCCTCCTTTCTGTCCAATACCACATGAAAGTGGTTGGATTTGGCATCTCATTTGTCCAACTTGCATACTCGTTTTTAAACACTTTGTTATGAGAGTAGCATATGTGTGTGGCCCTTTAATGTCTGGCAGCAGGTGAGTGACGTCAGTGAGTGTGCGGGTGGGCAAGCAAGTGAGAAAGCGGTCGCTGAGGGCGGGGGAAAAATACATTGGCATCAAACTCCGTAGCTTGCTAGCTTGTGCACGCTAGCTTTCTGAGACTCTTATTTTGTTAGCACAGGCAGGATGAAACAGGTCTTTTATGGTGAAGACAGGAACTGTGCAGTCGGTCTTTAGAGTTCTGACAGTAGGTACGGAGTCTCTAGAAATAAAATGTGTTTCTCTGCGTCCGCCCTGTTAGTGATTTTTTTCTTAAATATGAGTTCGCAGCAGCCAGCGTCATCTCACAAGATCCTCGGGTGCCGAGAATGTCAAACAACTGACGAAAGTGAAGTCTATGGTATGATTGATGATTGCTCATTTTTATGTATATTTTTTAATGCCTGGCTTGAGATCGACTGACACACCCTCCGAGATCGACCAGTCGATCGCAATCGACGTGATGCCCACCCCTGGACTAGACGTATAAGATTTCATCGGAGTGACAGATTGTTTGGTAAACGTATAGCATGTTCTATATCAGAGGTCGGCAACCTTTACCACTCAGAGAGCCATTTTGACCCGTTTCACAAAATAAAGAAGACAATGGGAGCCACAACTATTCTCGTGAATATCTGCTGGTGGTCACCCATATGACAGTAAAAAGGGCGTGTCATGAAGCCATCGCCTTTGACGCCTTCTACAACATGTACAAACAGCGTGCCAGTCCAGTAACATGTTGTATGTGGCTTCCGCAGATACACGTATACGACTGCAAGGCATACTGGGTGATACAGAGTAGACTGAAGGTTGTGATATAAAAAACTTTAACACTCTTACTAATATGCACCGCACTGTGAACCCACACCAAACAAGAATGACAAACACATTTCTGGAGAACATCCTCACAATGCAACATGACAATTACCCAGAATGCCATGCATCCATGACTCTTTCAGGCTATATTATACACCCCAATAGCACCAAACCCCGCCCACCCCACTTCCGTGCATCGGTTGAGGTGGGCGGGGTTGGGGGCGCGGGGGTCTGATAGAGTCATGGATGCATGGCATTCTGGGTAATTGTTATGTTGCGTTTGTAATGTGTTTGTCATTCTTGTTTGGTGTGGGTTCACAGTGTGGCGCATATTAGTAAGAGTGTTACAGTTGTTTATATCACAACCTTCAGTGTACTCTGTATCACCCGGTATGCCTTGCAATCTCGTACATACGACGATAGAAGTGGCAAAATGCATGTGTCCGATTGGCATGCAGATAGCATGGGGCAAAGGCGGGCGCGATGACATGTTGTAGAGGACGTTAACAGTAAAGCCATCACGGCACGCCCTCAATGTTGTTGTCCGAGTGAAAATCGAAAATGTTGGCCCCGGGTGAAGTCCGGAAGAGGCTCCGAGAACCGGAATGTGCAGCTGAGCCACATCAGAGTGGCCAAAGAGCCGCATGCGGCTCCGGAGCCGCGGGTTGCCGACCCCTGTTCTATATGTTATAGTTATTTGAATGACTCTTACCATAATATGTTATGTTAACATACCAGGCACCTTCTCAGTTGGTTATTTATGCATCATATAACGTACACTTATTCAGCCTGTTGTTCACTATTCTTTATTTATCTTAAATTGCCTTTCAAATGTCTATTCGTGGTGTTGGGTTTTATCAAATAATTTTCCCCCAAAAATGCGACTTATATAAGTTTTTTTTTCTTTCTTTTTATGCATTTTCTTCTTTTTTTTTTGGTCATGAAAAAGGGAGTTTTTTTGGGTTGGTGCACTAATTGTAAGTGTATCTTGTGTTTTTTATGTTGATTTAATAAAAAATAGAAAATAAAAATAAATAAATAAAATTAATCAAAAAATCTTCTGCGGCCCGATTGGTACCGGGCCGCAGAAGGTTTTTTTTTTATTAGTTGGGGACCACTGCTCTATAGCCCGCAGACTTTTTTTGGGCTCTGGGAATCACCAATAAGCCTTGCAAGTAAGTCTTTGCTATTGTCCAGCATTCTCTTTTTGTTTACTTTGCAACCAGTTCAGTTTTATTTTCGTCCTGCATAGCCTTTAATGCCTTTCTAAGCGGCACTCGCTTTTTGTTTATTTTTGGTTAAAGTCAGGGGTGTCAAGCTCACTTTAGATCGGGGGCCACATGGAGAAAAATCTAATCCCAAGTGGGCGGTAAAATCGCGGCATGATAACTTCAATCAATCAATTAATCAATGTTTATTTATATAGCCCTAAATCACAAATGTCTCAAAGGACTGTACAAACCATTGCGACTACGACATCCTTGGAAGAACCCACATAAGGGCAAGAAAAACTCACACCCAGTGGGTAAGAAGAATTCACACCCAGTGGGACGCCAGTGACAATGATGACTATGAGAAACCTTGGAGAGGACCTCAAATGTGGGCAACCCCCCCTCTAGGGGACCGAAAGCAATGGATGTCGAGCGGGTCTAACATGATACTGTGAAAGTTCAATCCATAATGGATCCAACACAGCCGCGAGAGTTCAGTTCAAAGCGGATCCAAGACAGCAGCGAGAGTCCCGTCCACAGGAAACCATCCCAAGCGGAGGCGGATCAGCAGCGTAGAGATGTCCCTAACTGATACACAGGCGAGCGGTCCATCCTGGGTCCCGACGAGCGGTCCATCCTGGGTCTCGACTCTGGACAGCCAGTACTTCATCCATGGTCATCGGACCGGACCCCCTCCACAAGGGAGGGGGGGACAGAGGAGAAAAAGAAAAGAAGTGGCAGATCAACTGGTCTAAAAAGGAGGTTTATTTAAAGGCTAAAGGCTAAAAATAAAGACAACTTCAGATTGTTTTCTTTGTTTAGACATAAAACAAATAAATTCGGAAAATGTATAAATCATAATGTTGTTGAGGTTTTTTTTTACACTTACATGTTGCGGTTAATTGTATTCTATCTTGAATTGTCGTTATCTATACTTCCTGAGTAAATTATGTGATGATTCTTATATTCTTATTTTACTGTTATATTGTCATTCCCATTGTTTTTATTCTTTTTGTAATATTTCTCTATTTTGTTTCCTTTTAAACCCCCATTATTTACTTTTTAATCTTTTTTAAATTGATATCAACTCTGTACACTGCTGCTGGAATGTTAATTTTCCTGAAGGAACTCACCTGAAGGAATCAATAAAGTACTATCTATCCATCTATCTATCTATCTATCCATCTATCTATCTATCTATCTATCTAATGTTCATCATTTTCAATCTATCAAGATAAAAATATTATATCAAAATCCAATTACAGGATGTAATTTATGTAGTTTGATGATTTTCCTCGACTGGTGCACTAACATCATGTGGTTTATTTTTGTTACATCATCGACCAAAATACAAAGAATTGCTATTGCGACATCTAGTGGACACATTTAGAACAGCGGTTTCTTTCATTCAAAAATTTCAGGTTGATTTTCATAATTGGCAAACTCATCCCGCGGGCCGGATAAAACCTGTTCGCGGGCCTCACTATTACTGGTTTTGCAACAAAAAAAAATATTTTAAAGCCAAATAAGTGAAATTACATCATCTCCCATGGCACAGTGGTTGAAAACACTGACGTAGAAAAAAAAAAAAAGCCATCACACTGGGTTAGGAGCGCTGATAATATTTTGTCATGATAACATGTTTATGCCTGTCGCCTCCTGTTAAGGCAGGAGACAAATGGAACGGGCGCGTCGCCTCGGAGCCATTGAGGTAAGGGTGTCTACCACCGAGGAGAGGTAGGAGGGGTCGTGGCAACGGGAGGGGATGCAAGTGCCACAAAAATCAGCGAGCGGCCGCCCGACCCTTGAAGCGCATCATGGCAGCAGTCAAGTGAATGTGAAAACAAGAGAAAGCTTTGCGGAATATTGATTTAATGCCGCAACCGGAGCAGGAGGGGGCTGGGGGGGGAAGATGCACGCTCCAGATTACATGCGCTCTATTTCCCACCCATACAGAACCTTGACTTCCTCAGCCTCCACACTCCGGAGAGGGAGGCGGAGAGAGGATGTTCTCTCACAAGTCCAACTGTGTCGAAACCAACGTCGGACCAAAAACAAGACGTCTGAATTTTTTCTTTTTTTAATGAAAAAATGGCTTCCTTTTGTTCAAATAAAAAACATCAATGCGTCTTCATTGGCATCCAACATATCACTTTGTGTCCTTTCCTTTCAATTAGCTCTCTGCCTCTTAAATAATGAATTGGCTTCAGACCCAATTAACATCAAACGAAGATCAACGCGCTCGACTTAGGGTCCAACCGTCACTCAATGGCAGGAAATTCTAACGAAAATACGCCATGTCATCATTTGTGTTGGCGATGACAATTTGCAGGCCTTGGAGGCGTCACCCTCAAAAATAGAGGGTACCTAAAAGGATGCGATGTTTGTCGCCGGGGGGAGGTGGACCTCTTTGAGAGACCCTTCAGTCCGGGTCTATTTGTGTAGTGAAGTGAATTATATCTTATATAGAGCTGTTCACTAATGACTCAAAGCAAGTTTTTGCTGTCGTCCAGCATTCCGTTTGTTTACCTTGTAGCCAGTTCAGTTGTACTTTTGTTTTCATAGCGAAGTGAAGTGAGTTGTATTTATATAGCTCATTTCTCTAGTGACTCAATATCTAAGTTACATTTAAACCGGTGTGGGTGGCACCGGGAGGAGGTGTTTAAAGTGTCTTGCCCAAGGACACAACTGCAGTGGCTAGGATGGCAGAAGCGGGGATCGAACCTGGAACCCTCAAGTTGCTTGCACGGCCTCTCTACCAACCGAGCAGTTTCATGTTGTCCTTTGAGCGCTATTCTCTGCATCTGTTTTTGTGCACGCCGTAGGTTTTTGCTGTCGTCCAGCATTCCATTTATGTTTACTTTGTAGCCAGTTCAGTTGTACTTTTTTTTTGCATAGCGAAGTGAAGTGAGATTTATTTATATAGCTCATTTCCCTATTGAATCAAAAGCGCTTTTACAAAGTGAAACCCAATATCTAAGTTACATTTAAACCAGTGTGGGTAAAGTATCTTGCCCAAGGACACAACGGCAGTGACTTGGATGGCAGAAGTGGGGATCGAACCTGGAACCCTCAAGTTGCTTGCAAAGCCACTCTACCAACAGAGCAGTTTCATGTCGTCCTTTGAGTGCTATTCCCCGCACCTGTTTTGTGTGCTTTGTGTATGTCGTAAGTTTTTGCTGTCGTCCAGCATTCCGTTTATGTTTACTTTGTAGCCAGTTCAGTTGTACTTTTGTTTTGCAAAGCAAAGTGAAGTGAGTTGTATTTATATAGCGCTTTTCTGTAGAGACTCAAAAGCACTTTTACATAGTGAAACCCAATATGTAAGTTACATTTAAACCAGTGTGGGTAAAGTATCTCGCCCAAGGACACAAGGGCAGTGACTAGGATGGCGGAAGTGGGGATCGAACCTGGAACCCTCAAGTTGCTTGCACGGCCAACCGAGCAGTTTCATGTCATCCTTTGAGCGTTATTCCCCGCACCTGTTTTGTGCACGCTGTAAGTTTTTGCGGTCGTCCAGCATTCTGTTTATGTTCACTTTGTAGCCAGTTCAGTTGTACTTTTTTTTTTTTGCATAGCGAAGTGAATTGAGTTGTATTTATATAGCACTGTTCTCCAGTGACTCAAAACACTTTTACATAGTTAAACCTAATATCTATGTTACATTTAAACCAGTGTGGGTGGCATTGAGAGCAGGTGGGTAAAGTGTCTTGTCCAAGGACACAACGGCAGTGACTAGGATGGCGGAAGCGGGGATCGAACCTGGAACCCTCAAGTTGCTTGCAAGGCCACTCTACCAACCGAGCAGCTTCACGTCGTCCTTTGAGCGCTATTCCCCGCACCTGTTTTGTGCACGTCGTAAGTTTTTGCTGTCGTCCAGCATTCCGTTTATGTTTACTTAGTAGCCAGTTCAGTTGTACTTTGGTTTTGCATAGCGAAGTGAAGTGAGTTGTATTTATATAGCACTTTTCTCTAATGACTCAAAGCACTTTTACATAGTGAAACCCAATATCTAAGTTACATTTAAACCAGTGTGGGTGAAGTATTTTGCCCAAGGACACAACGGCATTACTAGGATGGCGGACGCGGAGATCGAACTTGGAACCCTCAAGTTAATTGCACGGCCACTCTACCAACCGAGCAGTTTCACGTCGTCCTTTGAACGCTATTCCCCGCACCTGTTTTGTGTGTTTTGTGCACGCCGTAAGTTTTTGCTGTCGTCCAGCATTCCGTTTATGTTTACTTTGTAGCCAGTTCAGTTGTACTTTTGTTTTGCATAGCGAAGTGAGTTATATTTATATAGCGCCTTTCTGTAGTGACTCAAAAGCGCTCTTACATAGTGAAACCCAATATCTAAGTTACATTTAAACCGGTGTGGGTGGCACCGGGAGGAGGTGGGTAAAGTGTCTTGCCCAAGGACACAACGCCAGTGACTAGGATGGCGGAAGCGGGGATCGAACCTGGAACCCTCAAGTTGCTTGCAAGGCCACTCTACCAACTGAGCAGTTTCATGTCGTCCTTTGAGCGCTATTCTCCGCACCTGTTTTTGTGCACACCGTAGGTTTTTGCTGTCGTCCAGCATTCAGTTTATGTTTCCTTTGTAGCCAGTTCAGTTGTACGTTTGTTTTGCATAGCGAAGTGAAGTGAGTTATATTTATATAGCGCTTTTCTCTAGTGACTCAAAAGCGCTTTTACATAGTAAAACTCAATGTCTAAGTTACATTTAAACCAGTGTGGGTAAAGTTTCTTGCCCAAGGACACAACAGCAGTGAGTAGGATGGCGGAAGCGGGGATTGAACCTGGAACCCTAAAGTTGCTTGCACGGCCACTCTACCAACCGAGCAGTTTCATGTCGTCCTTTGAGCACTATTCCCCGCACCTGTTGTGTGTGTTTTTTGCACACGGTAAGTTTTTGCTGTCGTCCAGCATTCTGTTTATGTTTACTTTGTAGCCAGTTCAGTTGTACTTTTTTTTTTGCATAGTGAAGTGAAGTGAGCTATGTTTATATAGCGCTTTTCCTAGTGACTCAAAAGCGCTTTTACTTAGTGAAACACAATATCTAAGTTACATTTAAACCAGTGTGGGTAAAGTATCTTGCCCGAGGACACAACGGCAGTGACTAGGATGGCGGAAGCGGGGATTGAACATGGAACTCTCAAGTTGCTTGCACGGCCACTCTACCAACCGAGCAGTTTCATGTCGTCCTTTGAGCGCTATTCCCCGCACCTGTTTTGTGTGTTTTGTGCACGCCGTAAGTTTTTGCTGCCGTCCAGAATTCCGTTTATATTTACTTTGTAGCCAGTTCAGTTGTACTTTTGTTTTGCACAGCAAAGTGAAGTGAGTTGTATTTATATAGCACTTTTCTGTAGTGACTCAAAAGCACTTTTACATAGTGAAACCCAATATGTAAGTTACATTTAAACCAGTGTGGGTAAGGTATCTCGCCCAAGGACACAACGGCAGTGACTAGAATGGCAGAACCCTCAAGTTCTGCCAAATGAGCTATACCGTACCCTATCAATTTGTAAGCGTACACCGGCAAAAGTGCTTTACTTGGCAGGAACCTCTTAAACCTGGGGTTGTCCAAAGTGCGGCCCGCAGGTCATTTTTTAACGGCCCATGGCACATTTTAAAACTAAAATAAAAAAAATAAGAATAAAAAAATTTGGAAGTCGTTTCTTACCAGCTCCACTGTAGACATGGCACAGACAACCCTGCAGGCTTAACAAAGTTTTAATGTTTTTTTAACAAGATTTTCCAAAGTCTTTCTCGGCATGTTTGTCTTTACTGTTAAAGACAATTTATAATTAGATTAACACGTTCCACCTCTGAAATCTGATCACCTGCCAGCTGTGTCTCGCCGTTAGCACATGCCCCGCCCCTGCCCGCTGGTGCTCGTCTTCAGTACCATGGACAGCGGCGGTGACTTTTCCCTCCTACAAGCAGCGCTAACGACACTTTCCCTCCACAAACATAAAAAGTGGTATAAAAGAGCAAACAGGTGAAATGTAACACGAACATGTTGCAATGTTGACTCGAATAACACAAAGTTGCCATTAAGGCTGTTTCTTTCTTTAAAAAAAAAAAAAAAAGAATCAAGAGCCTT
>NC_084632.1:14656677-14694177 GCF_033978795.1 Nerophis ophidion | reverse complement strand
ATATATATATATATATATATATGTATATATATATATATATATATATATATATCTATATCTATATATATATATATATATATATATATATATATATATTTATATGTATATGTACTATAAATATAAATATATATTTACATACACACGTGTAAATATATACGGGTTTTTAAAGTATTTTTTTTTTACAAAAAAGTACAAATTCAATAAAAAGTTGCTCCAATATGAATTTAAAGAACCATATTATTTGTCATTATTCACTTAAATCTATATAATAATTTGGCAAACTTTCTTTTACTTCAGAGTGTAAACCAGCAAAATGCTGATTCACGCAATACTGCCATTAGTGGATAATACAAATCATAATAATAAATCAGTATTATTATGATTATACTATTATTAATGCCCTGCGATGAAGTGGCGACCTGTCCAGGGTGTACCCCGCCTTCCGCCCGATTGTAGCTGAGATAGGCGCCAGCGCCCCCCGCGACTCCAAAAGGGAATAAGCTGTAACAAATGGATGGATGGATAGTGCATCTCCTGGGGTTGAAGTGTCCCCTTGTCTATACAAAACCCTGGTACTCGTTTCCAACTTGAATCAAGAGTCTTTGAACGCACCACAGTTATGAGCAACAAGATGCAAAAGTAAAACTTCTACCTAACTTCCTCCTATGCTACCAAAAATAGATTTGTTATATTTTTACCTTCCTTCTCTCGCCTCGTCCTTGTTCAAAAATGCCGGTTAGGTGCGTGAATGCTCGAAAGGTGAGCTTTGGTGACGTTATGAGATACGAGTGAAGCGATAGATCCAGGTGGAACGAACCATTTTGCATTCTGACTGCAGGTGAAGCAACCTTATTATTCAACTTTCACAGATATATTTATTTAATATTAACATTTATGACGTCATTTTTAAAAGTCACATTTTTTATAGGGGTCTTATTATGATTTCTTTCTACATTTAAAACACGTCCTTGCGGTCTACATAACATGGAATGGAGGTCTTTAAGTCAAAATGTTACATAGATTATGTTTGACAGACCATCTTCCGCTTTCTGACTGTATCTACAGAATGCGCCGTTTTGTTTGCCGGTCTTATTTACATGCCTCCACTTTGACTGTGTCTTAACCCCCAATTTTGTTGTACTTTTTAGCACTTCCACAATAAGTCTACTGATAAATATAACTTACAACAATACAGCAATTTGAGTTCAAAATGGCGACAGCATAGTTCTTTTACATGTCATATATTTTTTTTAAATATGTATTTATTATGCTTCACGGTGGCAGAGGGGTTAGTGCGTCTGCCTCACAATACGAAGTTCCTGCAGTCCTGGGTTCAAATCCAGGCTCGGGATCTTTCTGTGTGGAGTTTACATGTTCTCCCCGTGAATGCGTGGGTTCCCTCCGGGTACTCCGGCTTCCTCCCACTTCCAAAGACATGCACCTGGGGATAGGTTGATTGGCAACACTAAATTGGCCCTAGTGTGTGAATGTGAGTGTGGATGTTGTCTGTCTATCTGTGTTGGCCCTGCGATGAGGTGGCGACTTGTCCAGGGTGTACCCTGCCTTCCGCCCGATTGTAGCTGAGATAGGCGCCAGCGCCCCCCGCGACCCCGAAAGGGAATAAGCGGTAGAAAATGGATGGATGGATGGATGTATTTATTATTATCTGATCATATACAGTATATATCTTATTATAAATATTAATATTTTATTATTATTATTTTATTTTTCAGTTTTTTTGGGCCCAGAGGTTTGGCATCATTTGGATATAAAACCAAAACATATTAATTTGACATATAGGGGGGACGAAAAATGTATGATATATAAAAATATGATTTTAATGGATGAAAATGTCTGATGCTGGATGTCAAAAACTAAATAACTAACAAGAAAAAAATGGTTACAGCGAAGGTTACATGTGCATGTACGAGCCAGTCTGCCCCATAACAAGAGACTAGAGAAAAAGAAGGAACTTACTAAAGAAAGCGCAGACTTGCGCAAAGCACTTTGGGTCAACAGAAAGCGAACACAAGAGGAAGGTTAAAGGGGAGCATTATCACCAAACCTATGCAAGCGTCAATATATACCTTGATGTTGCAGAAAAAAGACCATGTATTTTTTTAACCGATTTCCAAACTCTAAATGGGTGAATTTTGGCAAATTAAACGCCTTTCTGTTTATCGGTCTTTTAGCGATGATGTCAGAACGTGACGTCACCGAGGTAACACACCCGCTATTTTCATTTTCACATTACAAACACCGGGTCTCAGCTCTGTTATTTTCCGTTTTTTCGACTATTTTTTGGAACCTTGGAGACATACTGCCTCGTCGGTGTGTTGTCGGAGGGTGTAACAACACTAACAGGGAGGGATTCAAGTTGCACCACTGGCAAGAAATCTGCCGCCAGACCCCCATTGAATGTACCAGAGTGTCTCCACATTTTACCGGCGATGCAAAAACAGACATGGCACAGAGATGTATGGATAACCTGCAGATGCATTTGCAATGATTAAGTCAACGAAATCACAAAGGTGAGTTTTGTTGATGTTGTTGACTTATGTGCTAATCAGACATATTTGGTCGCAGCATGACTGCCAGCTAATCGATGCTAACATGCTATGCTAATCGATGCTAACATGCTATTTACGCTAGCTGTATGTACATTTGAAACTAGATACCCACATTTAATGCGAAACAAACACTTACCAATTGACGGATTTAAGTCGCTCCAGTGTCACAAGATGCGAAAGTCCGGATCGTTTGGTCTGCACATTTTACCGGCGATGCTAATAAGGCAGCCATGCTATGGGACACTTCATTAGGTACACCCATGCTATGGCCGAATAGCGTCAATGGCTATTCGCTCAATAGTTTCAGTTTCTTCTTCAATTTCGTTTTCGCTATCTGCCTCCATACTCCGACAATCTGTTTCAAAACGTGCGTAATCTGTTGAATCGCTTAAGCCGCTGAAATCCGAGTCTGAATCCGAGCTAATGTCGCTATATCTTGCTGCGGTAGCCACCATTTGTTCGTATTGGCAGCACTGTGTGACGTCACAGGGAAATGGACAGTCGCATCGCATATAGCGAAAATCAACAACTTTAAAGCTTTTTTTAAGGATATTCCGGGAAGTGTAAAATTTTGAAAAAAACTTCGAAAAACAAAACAAGCCCCTGGGGATGGATTTGTATTCTTTTTAACCCTTTTGAAATTGTGATAATGTTCCCCTTTAAAGAAGAAGTTACAGGTCTGTGAGAGCCAGAGATCTGATCTTCCTTGTTTGAAGTGACCAAACACGTATTTTCCACCATCATTTACAAATAAATTCTTTAAAATTCCTACAATGTGAATTCCTGGATTTTTTTTTTTTCACATTCTCTCTCTCACAGTTGAAGTGTACCTATGATGAAAATTACAGACCTCTGTCATCATTTTAAGTGAGAGAACGGTAGCTGACTAAATACTTTTTGGCCCCACTGTATATGCAAGTTGCATTTGTATTATGCACTGCGGGTAATTTATTCCAAAAATGATGTCGACAGTGTTTAAGAGAAAAAAAAAAAATCTTACTTAGTATTGAGTGCTAAAGGGGGCCCCCCCTCCCCTCCCGTGTTGCCGCTCCTGAGAAGGATGAAGAGGAGAGACGCACTCCCTTTGTGGTGCACGGCCAAGCGAGGACGCGCCTCTGCTGGCGTCCTGGGCCAATGGCGCACGGCGCAGCGTGGTCGCAGTGCGCGCGCCTGACCAATGGCGCGCGGGCCCCCCTCCCCGGCTCACATGACGCCTTTTTCTATACGTTCTCCCTCCTCTCGGCTCTCAAACGCGGCGAGCCCGGGCATCGATGCAGACCTGACACCGCGGCCACCAAGCAACCGGACGTCCAAGCTTTCTCCCCCCGGTGTGACAACGCTATGTGCTTTTCTTTACTTTAACCAAAAAAAAAGAAAAAAAAAAAAAAGAAAGAAAAGCCCCACGAAGATGCGCACGATGACTCTCACACGCCCGAGGAAGGACGCACTTTTTCCGCCAGCAGACGACCGGAGAGACGCCAAAAAAAAAAAAAAAAACGAAAAAAAAAAAAAAACGAAAAAAAAAACGCCCATAAGTTGCAGAAATGAACCGTAAGTAAAACAATCTTATTATTCATTCATTAATATTTATCAACACTATATATACTTTTTTTTTTTTCATTTTAAATGACATGTGGCACTTTTTCCTAAGGAAAACAAATAAACAGTGCAAACTATTATAAATAACGTTGTCTATTATTATAAGACAGCTTTTCTTTGTGCACCCACATAAATGTTCTCTTTGTGATGCATGCAAGTGTGTGTGTGGGGTGGGGTGGGGGGGGGGGGGGTTAAGGGGGCGAGGGGGTGTCTGTCTGCACAGAGCTATAGCATGAAATATAGATAAAAAGCACACGGGTAAACCCGATGACCCTGTCTGGCTGGCTGGCTGTGCACCCGCCTCACATGGCTCAATGAGGACAATTAGGAAGGGGGGGGGGGTGTATTGCATGGGAGAAGTGTGGGGAAGAAAGAAAAAAAAAATGGAGTTCTTGAAAGACTCTCTGAACATGGGCCGCACTTTACTTCCAAACCTCCCCAGGGCAGGATAAGGATGGACGCCCCACAACGTTGTGTCCAAAAAAATTCCAAAGAAATCCAGGTGCAAACGTGCCAGACGCATTTCCGTTCCCCTAGCACAGACCCACCCTAGAGAGGTCATGTCACCCCCAGAACCTTTTTATTGATTGGGGAATTGCCAGGGGTCATGGCGTTTTTGTTTTGTTTTCTGAGAGTAAGGGGGGGACTTAGAAGTGATGTGCTTGTGATTTTTTGAGCAAAGAAAAACAAAAACCAAACAAAAAAATTGTGGTTGTGCATAATCTAAGCGAACGGGACCGGAGCCGTTTGATGTTCCGGGGAAAAAAAAACAAAAAAACAGGCGTCAGATGGCTTTAATTAGGACCTGTAAAATGTGTCTCGTAGGCGGAGCCGCCAAGGAGAGGAACTGATAAAAAAAAAAAAAAAAAGGAGTGGGGAAAGGAAGAAAAAAATGCAACATGGAATGTCACTTAGGCAGGGAATCGTCTTATCAAATTTTCATAAGCCAACTCACCCCCCCCGCCCCTCGCCCCCTCACTTATATGTAGGCAACACTCTTTGTCTGCTAGACACCCCCCCCCCCCCCCCCAACACCAAACTACCGCCTACAGTCTCCCCAACCAAGACACCTGAAGGCGAGACATTAATGATCAAAAGAACTTCCCGTCTGGCTTCCTTTTTTATTTATTTATTTTTTTTAATGTCGTCCCTCCGGCCCGCGCGTCCCCGTCCGTACTTTGTCGTTACGGAGTCGGGTGTGCAGTTTCCACGCGATTGGCGGGCTCCATCTGGCGGTACGCCAAAATATTAACCCGATAAGTATTTTAATGATGCGACTCGTTACAATCCGACGACTTTGGGGCCATAATAAACAATCGAGACACTGTCATTTCCATAACTCGTGGAAATGTTCTTGTATATTCAAACATAGTATTACTGTCAGTTTCCAAAACTACTACATATACTTGTTAAATAAAACCTTGTTTTTAATGAATGCTTAGGTCTACTACGCTACTGAGCTTTAGTATTGGTCATCATGGTGGTACTTGGAGTGTTTTTTCAAAGGTGGTACTTGTGTCAAAATTTTGGTCAAAAATGACAAAAATGTATTAGACAAAAAGGGATAACTAAGGGCAGAAACGCACACCATGTAATCTGGACTAAATAGGTTCCTCAGAGGTCGGCAGGTGAAAGGGCCAGGGCACACCGAGCAAAGCAAGAGTCCAACACAAGAAATACTTTTGGACTAGGAAATAAACACACAAGAGGTTAAGGAATTCAGAACAAAAAACCCAAAACGTACCGGGACTGGTGAAGCAGGTGCACGCACGAAAGGCGAGGCCAAGCTGTCAGTGACGAGCCTAAATACTGCCGGGTTAATTGAGAGCAGGTGTGTCACAAGGTCCGCCCCTTGCCGAGGATGAAATACTGATAACACAGGTTCAGAAAAGGAGAAGGAAGGATAAAACTAAAACACAACAACTTGGTAGAAAAAAAAAATGTTAGAGAACCGCCGGTGTTGGATTTGGGAGCGGGTGACTCACACAGCTGCAGTAAGGAAACATCAAAGACTTCTCCTTGGCGTGCGTTTCGTCAAAGAAGATTGAGTGCGGCACCTGTAGTCAATGTCTGACGCCGTCCTATCCTCATGAGAACCGGCGTCCTTTGCAGTGTCCTCTTTATGTGTAACCGCCGCGGCGCCCTGATTCTAAGAGTGTTTGGAGACGGGCGCCGTCTCGTTACTTTTGAGTTGGAAGCCGAAATTGGAGTTACGGGCATCACCCCCACGGCATTAGTTGCCGTGGCGAATGCCACAGGGAACCCACCCAAAACATCCGGTCTCACCCGCGAGCATTAGCTTATAGTTGTGAGAGAATTAAAGAAAAAAATCATCAGGATTATGATCGAGTTTGTGGCCAATTTTCACTATCAGGCACAAAAAAATGATTATACATGCATGTCTTTTCAAACTCACTTCACTTTGCAAAATAGTTGTATTAGTAAATTGAGTCGTTAAATACTTTATATAATATATAAATAATTACCTACTCAATGCCCTAGTGGTTAGGGCAGGCCTGGGCAATTATTTTGACTCAGAGGGCCACACTTAGAGGAAAAAATGTGTCTATGGGCTGGTATATCTATTTTTTAGGAAAACTAATACAAAACCACACAATAAGAGGGATGTGTACCATGGCTATGAGTTGTTGTTTTTTCCCTTGGCCTCAGTCTGCACCTCCTCTCCAGGGCCCAGGCTAAGACCGATTTTTTTTATTTTGTTTTAATCTTCTATTCCCCCTCCTTGTTTACCTGTATCTCATCTTTTTTGTAAGGGGCGCTGGAAGCCGGCAGACCCGTCAGCGATCCTGTTCTGTCTCCCTGTAATGTTTGTCTAAACTTGAATGGGATTGTGCTGAAAATTTAAATTTTCCTGAAGGAACTCTCCTGACGGAATAAATAAAGTACTATCTAATCTAATCCAATAATGTCTGTTTGAATAATAAAAAGGTTATGACAGACCACCTTAATGAAACGTAATGGAATGTTCAATTTTTTCTATGAACGATAAAACACTGACAATTGACAAAATATGAACGTCACACCCCATTTTGATCGATATATTTTACAGTCAAGTAAAATGCAACAAACGGTGAAATATGAACGCAAAGGGTACAAAATAAACCCACCTATTATCTGATATGTCTGATATTTGCTGAGTTCCCCCCCAGGGATCAATAAAGTACTTCCTATTCTATTCTATTCTATCCATCACTAAGCTTTAGAACTTTGTTGTGAAAATCTCCTTCCGCGTCTGTGGAAACGCTTCCCGCCCACACTGCTTGATGCCTCGTCTGAGCTGCTGTGACGTAGATTACCATAGTAACTAATTAGATGACCATGGTAAATAATTAGGTTACCATAGTAACTGGTATATCATCCATTAGCACAAATTCCAACCATTTAAATACTTTGTATAGTTGAAGACATCATAATGGCAGCTACACTTTCCATCTTTAAAGATCTCAAACAATTATTTGGGAATGTCCGGTGGGCCAGATTGAAAAGCTCAACAAGCCGCATGTGGCCCCCGGGCCTTAATTTGCCCAGGTCTGGGTTAGAGTGTCCCTCCTGAGATCCGTAGGTTGTGAGTTCAAACCCCGGCCTGGTCATACCAAAGACTATAAAAAATAGGGCCCATGACCTCCCTGCTTGGCACTCAGCATTAAGGGTTGGAATTGGGGGTTAAATCACCCCCAAAAAATTTCCCGGGCACGGCCACCGCTGCTGCTCACTGCTCCCCTCACCTCCCAGGGGGTGATAGGTCAAATGCAGATAATAGTTTCGCCACACCTAGTGTGTGTGTGACAATCATCGGTATTTTAACTTTAACTTTAAATCAACACTGTTGGTTGGTAAATGTTAAATAGGTTATACTTGTACTTTTCTACCTTCAAGGTACTCAAAGCCCTTTGACACTATTCACCCACTCACACACTGATGGTGGGAGCTGCCACGGAAGGCCCTAACCACCACCCATCAGGAGCAAGGGTGAGGTGTCTTCCTCAAGGACACAACGGAAGTGACGGAGTTGGTAGAAAGGTGGGGATTGAACCAGGAACCCTCAGGTTGCTGGCATGGCCACTCCCCCAACCGCGCCTCGCCGTCCCCCATGACCACATTTCAATGGTCAAACCAATGTCGGAATCATACATTGAATAAACGTTGCCTTTCAACGGTCAAATCGACGTCAGAACCCAACGTTGATTAAACGTCGTCAAAGAGCGTGTTGTTTCAACGTTAGGTTTGAGTTTCTCAACTTCAGGACCTAATTCAACAACTTCTCAACTCGTGCCTGCTTGGATTCTGAAGCAGAACAAATCTATGATAATAATGATGATATATCTAAACGGTGGACTTTTATCCATGAAAATATGGGGAAGCTGTGGGTGCAAAGCGATAACGTTGAGGTCCTCCTTCCAAGATAAATGCTGAACATTATTATGACGTCACTGCATAGAACTATTATATATTCAATGGTTCTTAAACAGCCCCAAAACAAAACAAAACTCTCCAAGTACCACCGTAATGGCCAGCATTGAAATGCAGTAGCGTAGTGGGCCTAAATGTTCATTAAAGACAAGGCAGACGAATATTGAGTATTTTCGTTCGTCCCCCCCACACACACACACTTTTTGAACAGTAACACTGTGTTTGAATATAGTAAAATAAAACACTGTACTTGAACCTCGTCAACTAAAAGACAGCATAAGTCCAGTCCATGCGTTCTGCGACTCTCCTTGGCAAGCCATTTTGCTAAACTAGCTAAAAAAAAGTTGTGTGAAAAATAGATTTACCCCTAGTTTTAGCCAAAGTCTGGAAGCTAAACGTTTTCTGTGCAAATTTCTAAACAAATACCAAAGACTATAAAAAAAAAAATGGGGTCCATTACATCCCGGCTTGGCACTCAGCATCAAGGGTTGGAATTGTGGGGTTAAATCACCCAAAAATTATAACCGGGCGCGGCCACCACTGCTGCTCACCGCTCCCCTGACCTCCCAGGGGGTGATCAAGGGTGATGGGTCAAATGCAGAGAAAAAATTTGTGTGTGACAATCATTGATACTTCAACTTTAACATCATTAGCACTAGACCTGTCCGAGGATATCGGGCTGCTGATATTATCGGACGATAAATGCATTAAAATGTGATATCGGAAATTATCGGTATCGGTTTCAAAAAGTAAAATGTATGACATTTTAAAACGCCGTGTACAGAGTAGTACACGGACATAGGGAGAAGTACAGAGCGTCGATAAACCTTAAAGGCACTGCCTTTACGTTTCCAGCCCAATCAGATAATATCCACGCCTTTTCACACACACAAAGGTGAATGCAAGGCATACTTGGTCAACAGCCATGCAGGTCACACTGAGGGTGGCCGTATAAACAACTTTAACACTGTGAACCCACACCAAACAAGAATGAAAAACACATTTCGGCAGAACATCTGCACCGTAACACAACATAAACACAACAGAACAAATACCTAGAACCCCTTGCATCACTAACTCTTCTGGGACGCTACAATATACAACCCCACCTATTCCTCCCCCCACCTCAACCCCCTCATGCTTTCTCAGGGAGAGCATGTCCCAAATTCCAAGCTGCTGTTTTGAGGCATGTTAAAAAAAATAATAATGCACTTTGTGAATTCAATAATTAATATAGCAGTGCCATGTTGGCATTTTTTTTCCCATAACTTGAGTTGATTTAGTTTGGGAAAACCTTGTTACATTGTTTAATGCATCATTATATTGCATAATGTGTTAATTCCACAACTGTACATATCGGTATCGGTTGATATCGGAATCGGTAAAAAGCCTAATCATCATCACAAAATGCTCTTTTCATTTCTTTGGATTTCTCTGCTTGTCCTTTCTTTAAAATAGACGTTTTAATATTAGAGTTATGATTTTTGTAACAGCCTAATGAGCAGCACACTTGCAGGATAAATCCTTATTTCTGACTGAAGAATTCCTCTTTATTGTCAGTTAACAGGTTGAAAAATACCTGAGGGGAATTTGAAAGCCGATGACTAATACTATAACACGCTCTATAATCCGACAAGTGACTATTTTTCCAGTCAAAAATAGGTAAAATTGTCTTTTGTTGCCGCCTAGGTTGTCCTGTTACAGATGGAACATGTTTCATGTTCAAGTTGGGCTGTTTCACACGGATTTCAGTTCCTTGGACTTGAGGTACATGACGACATCACTAACGAATGTCCACTGTAGAGGACGCTGGGTGTCAGAAGGGGTTCTGACGGCGTAGGCTGTCTCTATCTCCGACCTCCGACCCCTGAAATGAAACATTCGCTTCGGAGTTATAAAAATGTGACAAAACAAAGGTTGTTTTTTATTTTTTGTGTTTTTTTTCTATTTCAACCTTTTTTTAATGAGGCCCTCTGATGCTGACAGTCGCACGGGGGGTGTCTTTTTTTTTTCTTTTTTTTTTTTTTTTAGCCGCGGGGCTGAAAGTCGCTTCTTGAAGTCAAGTCGTGCGGAAAAAGAAACGCTAATTATAGGCGCCTCGGTTTTCGACTTCTTCAAGAGCTTCTCCCAAAGTCTTGGTCGGGTATTACATCATCCGCATGCAGTTGCATTGCGTCGGTAACGAGACGGGATTATTTCACGGGAAACGACAGCTGGGTTGTTGGATCTATACAAAATATATTTATAGTTTGAATTTTTATTTGTATTTTTTTGGGGTCGCAGCTGTCAAACAACAAAACGGCGATGATGTTGTTGATCCCAGCATTGACAGTTCTGGTAAACATGTTTGTCGGAGGATTATTTTCAGCCTGGTCTTCAAAAAAAAAACAGCGTAATCTCGTCACATGTGACAGGAGGGTGGAGGGGGGGGTGGTGCACAGGGGTCCAGTCGCGACCTCGACGCTTGTTTGTGTGCATTGGCTGACTTGTGTATATCGCGGGCGTCAAGGAGATTGAGGATGTGTCTTCCTTCGCCGCTAGCCTTTGAAGGGGGAAGTCATAAAAAAAAAGTTCAATGGGTGCAACAAGCTGTTCATCCCTCCTACACTTTGAGGCTCTCTACCTGGGGGGTGAATAGGAGGCCCCCTCCAAAACGAAGGAGGGGAAAAAAAAAAAAAGAGTACATTTTATTGAAGGATGTGGCGGCGGGTGAGGGGAGGCGGTTACAACATCTAGACACTCGGTGTGAAATAGCCAACCACTCCTGATGCGTCGGACTGATTGATTGATGGATTGAAGCTTTTATTCGTAGATTGCACAGTGAAGGTGGCCGTATAAACAACTTAAACACTGCTACTAATATGCGCCACACTGTGAACCCACACCAAACAAGAATGACAAACACATTTCGGGAGAACATCCGCACCGTAACACAACATAAACACAACAGAACAAATATCAAGAACCTTTGCAGCACTAACTCTTCCGGGAACGCTACAATATACACTAGGGGTCCCCAAACTGAGGCCCACCAGCGTCCAAAATCCGGCCCGCGGGAAGTCCCAAGTTGAAATATTTGAATTTGAATTAAAAAATGTTTAAATCTGTCCTTTCTAATCCATTTTATACTGCTTGCTACTCTCGGTGTCTCCTAGCCGCCCAGGCAAATCATATTGTTTAAAAATGCATTTTTTCCTGTGACATCATTGCGCTCAGAATAATATATATATATATATATAAACAAGGTTACTGCGGTTTATCCGTTATACATTGCTAAATACTGGGGTAGAACGGAATATACGTTAGGTCAGGAAAAAACACAGAGGCCATTTCATCCCTACAAGGCTGTTTTGCAGATTCCCCTGCTCTTCAGGGGATTTTATTATATATTTTATTATAAAATCCCCTGTTTCGCAAGTTTCCCTGCTCTTCAGGGGATTTTATTATAGATGCATCCATTTTCTACCGCTTATCCCTTTCGGGGTCGCGGGGGTTGCTGGAGCCTATGATATTATAAAATCCCCTGAAGAGTAGGGAAACCTGCGAAACAGGCTTGTAGGGATGAAATAGCCTCTGTGTTATTTCCTGACCTGATATATATTTTACAACCCGGACCCCGGCTAAATATTTTTAACCCAATGCGGCCCCTGAGTCAAGAAGTTTGGGGACCCCTGATACAACCAGAGAAAGCGACAATTTCCCCAGTAATTAGAGCGAGGATGAAAGATTTGTGGATGAGGAAAGTTAAAGTGAAGCACTAAAAAAAAAAAAAAGAACAGCCGACGGCTCCAGACGGCGGCAGTGGGAGCGTTTCAGATGTAATTAGACACATTTACTAGGATAATTCTGGAAAATCCCTGATCTGTTTATTGTGTTAATAGTATTTTAGTGAGATTATAAAGTCATACCTGAAAGACGGATGGCTGCGGTGAATGCCAGTGTCTCTGAGAGAAGCCAAGGAGCCAAGATCACAGCTGCCTTTTTGAGCTGCAGGATGAGGTCGCGTAATCCACTCAAGTCGCCGGTAAGAGCCGACTTAATATCACAATTTTCCCATCCAAAAACTTGCTGATTGACGTAAAGAAACATTTTCGCTTGACCGCTCTGTGGTAAAGCTTCACAACAAACAAAGAAATATCGGCTGTGTTTCAGTGCTAAAGGCAGCTGCAATCCACCGCTTTCCAGCAACAGCATTGTTCTTTATAGTCTCCATTATTAATTGAACAAATTGCAAAAGATTCAGCAACACAGATGTCCAAATTACTGTGTAATTGCGCGATGGAAAGAGACAACTTTTAGCCGTGTGTGGTGCTGGGCTGAAATGTCTGCCCCAACCAATAACGTCACAAACATGCGTCATCATTCCGCGACGTTTTCAACAGGAAACTCCGCGGGAAATTTAAAATTGTAATTTAGTAAACTAAACCGGCAGTATTGGCATGTGTTGCAATGTTAATATTTCATCATTGATATATAAACCTTTAGACTGCGTGGTCGGTAGTAGTGGGTTTCAGTAGGCCTTTAAAGGGGAACATTATCACCAGACCTATGTAAGCGCCAATATATACCTTGATGTTGCAGAAAAAAGACCATATGTTTTTTTAACCGATTTCCGAACTCTAAAAGGGTGAATTTGGCGATTTAAACGCCTTTCAATTGTTCGCTGTCGGAGCAATGACCTTTCACCCGTGACGTCACAACATGAAGCAATCCGCCATTTTCTCAAACACATTACACACACCAAGTCAAATCGTCAATTATTTTCCGTTCTTTCGACTGTTTTCCGTACCTTTGAGACATCATGCCTCGTCGGTGTGTTGTCGGAGGATGTAACAACACGATCAGGGACGGATTCAAGTTGACTTACATGGAGTGTGCTAATCAGACATATCAATGGTCACGGCATGCTAATCGATGCTAACATGCTATTTAGGCTAGTTGTATGTACATATTGCATCATTATGCCTCATTTGTAGCTATATTTGCATCCAGCCTTTCCCGCCACCCACATTTAATGCCAAACAAACACATACCAATCGACGGATTCAAGTACACCAGTGGTCAAAAGATGCGAAAGTCCCTTGTTTGTTCTGCACGTTTTACCGACGACAGCTATGCTTCGACAGAGACGGCAAGAATTTAGGGATATCCTGCGACACTCAAAGCAGATGCATTTCCAACGATAATGTCAACAAAATCACAAAGGTGAGTTTTGTTGATGTTATTGACTTATGTGCTAATCAGACATATTTGGTCACGGCATGGCTGCCAGCTAATCGATGCTAACATGCTATTTAGGCTAGGTGTTTGTACATTTATTTGCATCCAGCCTTTCCCTCCACCTACATTTAATGCCAAACAAACAAATACCAATCGATGGATTTAAGTTGCTCCAGTGGTCAAAAGATGCAATCGTTGGTTAGAAGGCGATCGTCGAATTCGTCCTAGTTGCCTTTTTCTGTCGTGATATGGCTCAATAGCTTCAGTTTCTTCTTCAATTTCGTTTTCGCCATCTGCCTCCACACTCCAACCATCCGTTTCAATACATGCGTAATCTGTTGAATCGCTTAAGCCGCTGAAATCCGAGTCTGAATCCGAGCTAATGTCGCTATATCTTTCTGTTCTATCCGCTATGTTTGTTTGTATTGGCGTCACGCAGTGACGTCACAGGAAAATGGACGGGTGGAAATACAGATAGCGAAAATCAGGCACTTTAAAGCCTTTTTTTCGGGATATTCCGTGATGGGTAAAATATTGAAAAAAACTTCGAAAAATAAAATAAGCCTCTGGGAACTAATTTTTATTGGTTTCAACCCTTCTGAAATTGTGATAATGTTCCCCTTTAAAGATATTGTGGAAACATTGCAATGGGGAATATAAAAAAAAAACAATAGAATCAATCAATCAAAACTTTCTCGACCCCTAACCCCGCCCGCTAGAGATGCGCGGATAGGCAATTATATCATCCGCAACCGCATGACCAAAGTCATCATCCACCCGAACCATCATTTTATCAGAACCGCAACCGCCCGCCACCCGCCCGTTGATATACATCACAGGTCGACCACCTTTACCACTCAAAGAGCTATTTAAACCCTTTTCACAGAATAAAGAAGACAATGGGAGCCGCTAACGTTATCGCGGATATCCAATGGTGTTCATCCTGATGACAAGAACAAGGGCGGGCTGTTAAGTCATTGCCTTTGACATCTTCAACATCATGTGCAAACCGATTGTTAGTCCAGCAACATGTTGTATGATGCTTCCTCAATCACACGTACAAGATTGAAAGGGATACTGGGTGATACAGAGTACACTGATGGTTGTGATATATTTTAACACTCTTACTAATATGCGCCACGCTGTGAAGCCACACCAAACAAGAATGATAAACACATTTCAGGAGAACATCCTCACAGTAACACAACATAAACGCAACACAACAAATACCCAGAATCCTTTGCATCCATGACACTTCCTGAATATATTTTACACCCCCCACGCCCCCAACCCTGCCCACCTTACCGGCGCAGGGGGGGTGGCGGGGTGTATAAAATAGTCAGGAATTGTCATGGATGCAAAGAATTCTGGGTATTTTTTGTGTTGCGTTTATGTTGTGTTAATGGAAGGATGTGCTCCCGAAATGTGTTAATCAATACACGGTATGACATGTGAACGAATGAAACAGTTTAAGTAGGTCAGATGTAAACAAATCCGTGGTGTAAAATAGTGCGACCCCCGCGCTAATGACCGGACAATCACAAAGACGCAGATTAGGATTTTTCACTGGGCCGGATTTATGCGTGGGAGGGGTGAAGTCATGGTCAGCACCGAGTCATTCAATTAACGCCGTGCCCTTTCCTTGGGAAAAGCCCCCAGCCGTGAAGAGGTTAATTGTTTTTGAATCTCCATCCGTGGGGACAAAATGGACGAACGGGGTAGGGGGGGGTTGAATAATTGGGCTGTGGATTACCGCAGCCATGAAGAGGAGGCGGAGGCGGAAACGCAAGCGATGGGGGTGTGAAAGGCCCGCGTTGTGCGAGCCGGCCGCGGGGGTCGTCTGGTCCTGGCTTGGGAGAGGGAGCCCTCGGTTTCTGTTTAGCCCACGAGGTGACCCTTGACCCTTATCGCATGCTCCTCCTCGCTCCAGGTGCGAGCCCTCGTCCCCCCTCCGCGCCATCTCCCACACAGACGAGTTAATTTTTTTCCCCCCCCACACACAAAAACTCCATTCTCTTTTTTTTTTTTTTTTTCAACCGCCGTTACATTTCAGGGGTTTAAAACGAGGCGGGGTTGAGGGTCGAGAGAGTTTTGATTGATAGGACTTCTATTGCTTTTTTTTATATTCCCAAATGCAATTTTTCAACAATGTCTTTGAACTAATGCTGTCAAACCATTGCCTGTTTTATTCTGTTAAATTTCGTTTATCGCTATTAATTGGTTCCGGACATGGCGATGAATTCCCGCGAAGTAGGAATCCATCCATCCACCCATTTTCTACCGCGTATTCCCTTTGTTGTCGCGGGTGGCGCTGGTGCCTATCTCAGCTACAATTGGGCGGAAGGCGGAGTACACCCTGGACAAGTCGCCACCTCATCGCAGCGAAGTAGGAAAAATTATCCAAAAATGAAATATGTTTAAGACCTTCTAAATAAGCCTTTCAACATCACGAGAGCCTGTTAGACATGAAATAACACCTATTTAGTCACCTTTACACTCCTGGTGATAATCCCTGAGGCTGAGCCAATCAGTGGCCATGATACTGAACGGCGCGTTCTGATTGGTTAGCTTTCCTCTAGTGGCCAATACTATTGCAGTAGTGTTATTTTTACTTATTTAGCCAATTTTAATGCTTTAAAATGTTTGATTTAGGAACAAAAAATATAATCCAAGCAAATTACTTTTATTTTTTAATAGTTACACTCGAACTGGTGCCTATCTCAGCTACAATTGGGCGGAAGGCGGAGTACACCCTGGACAAGTCGCCACCTCATCGCAGCGAAGTAGGAAAAATTATCCAAAAATCAAACATGTTTAAGACCTTCTAAATAAGCCTTTCAACATTACGAGGGCCTGTTAGACATGAAATAACACCTTTACACTCCTGGTGATAATCCCTGAGGCTGAGCCAATCAGTGGCCATGATACTGAACGGCCCGTTCTGATTGGTTAGGTTTCCTCTAGTGGCCAATACTATTGCAGTAGTGTTATTTTTAGTTTATTTAGCCAATTGTAAGGCTTTAAAATGTTTGATTTATGTACGAAAAACTGTTATTTTTTAATAGTTACACTCGAACTATTTATCGAAGTTTTTTTTAAACATAACTAATTGTTTTATCGTTGTCGCATTAATAGTTTGATTAATCATTATTCGTTGCAATTTGTATTAGTTACACTCAAACGAGCTATCAAAGCAACATAACATTCTAATAAGCTCTTTTACAATATAATTAATGGATTGAATCAATTTATCGTTGAGGGGTCTTCAAACGGTTCCGGCCCGCCAGCATCCAAATTCCGGCCCTTGGGAAGTCCCAAGTAAAAAAATTAAATAAAAGGCTTTGTGACATGCTCTCCCTGAGAGAGCATGAGGAGGTGGAAGTGGGCGGGGTGGAGATGGGGTAGAAGGTAGCAGGGGGTGTATATTGTAGCATCCCTGAAGAGTTAGTGCTGCAAGGGGTTCTGGGTATTTGTTCTGTTGTGTTTATGTTGTGTTACGGTGCGGATGTTCTCCCGAAATGTGTTTGTCATTCTTCTTTGGTGTGGATTCACTGTGTGGTGCATATTTGTAACAGTGTGACCTGTATGGCTGTTGAACAAGTATGCCTTGCATTCACTTGTGTGTGTGACTGGGCCGGCACGCAAAGGCAGGGCTTTTAAGGTTTATTGGCGTTCTCTACTTCTACCTACGTCTGTGCACCACTCCGTATAGCGGCGTTTTAAAAAGTCATACATTTAAATTTTTGAAACCGATACTGATAATTTCGGATATTACATCTTGAAGCAATTATCGGATGATAATATCTCTAATCAATCATTATAATCAGCAAATAATGTGCCGTTTCTTACTGTCTGCGCTGTGTAGAGCTGGGCAGGGTAACCACGTAATACTCTTCGATGTCAGTAGGGGACAGCAGGTAGTTAATTGCTATGTAAAAGTCGGAATGTTGTCGGGTGAGACGAGGACGCTTTTTCGTGAACCCAATATGCAAAAGGTAAATAAAAGGTATGTCAAGCTTGAACCAAAAATGAACAAAAACAGAGGTGTCCAAACATTGGCCACATCGAGATAAATCGAAGTATGCGAGGGCCACTTTTATATGTATATGAAAAATACTCAAACCAAAACAATGTAGGTGAACACATGCGAACATTTGAAAAAAACTTCTACATCTTAGCTTTGTGTTACGGATAACAAAGCAATAACATCATTCATGATTATTTTAATGACAATTTTATTTGTATTTATGGTAACTGTGCTCGAAAGTAAGCTTGCATTTACTAATATTACTATTATATGGTCAACTGACACGCTTTATTACACTCAAAAACATATAATTCCTCACAAGAAATGTGTACACTTTTTCATCATGACAGGTCACACGGAAATCATCAAAGACTTTATATAAGTAAGACGCTCAGGTTGGTTTTCATGTCCCATTTTTGGGGGATTTGGTCGCGTTTAATTTTTCATGTTTTTTTTTTCCTAATTTGCGACCTGTTTAGTTTGTCTATAGAATGTGTCGCGGGCCACACTTTGGATAGGGATTGCTATGGGGCGGTATAGCTCGGTTGGTAGAGTAGCCGTGCCAGCAACTTGAGGGTTCCAGGTTCGATCCCCGCTTCCGCCATCCTAATCACTGCCTTTGTGTCCTTGGGCAAGATACTGTACCCACACTGGTTTAAATGTAACTTAGATATTGGGTTTCACTATGTAAAAGCGCTTTGAGTCACTAGAGAAAAGCGCTATATAAATACAACTCACTTCAGTTTGCTATGCAAAACAAAAGTAAAACTGAACTGGCTACAAAATAGGATGCTGGACGACAGCAAAAACTTACGGCGTGCACAAATGACATCCGTACATGACATGGCTATCCGACAATGTCCACACAAAGAAGGATAGTAACAAGTTAAACACACAAAACAGGTGCGGGGAATAGCGCTCAAAGGACGACATGAAACTGCTCGGTTGGTAGATTGGCCTTGCCAGCAACTTGAGGGTTCCAGTTTCGATCCCAGCTTCCGTCATCCTAGTCACTGCTGTTGTGTCCTTGGGAAAGACACTTTACCCACCTGCTCCCAGTGCCACCCACACTGGTTTAAATGTAACTTAGATATTGGGTTTCACTATGTAAAAGCGCTCTGAGTCACTAGAGAAAATCGCTATATAAATACAACTCACCTCACTTCGCTATGCAAAAAAAAAAGTACAACTGAACTGGCTACAAAGTAAACAAACGGAATGCTGGACGACAGCAAAAACTTACGGCGTGCACAAATGACATCCGTACATGACATGGACAGTCGACAATGTCCACACAAAGAAGGATAGCAACAAGTTAAACACACAAAACAGGTGCGGGGAACAGCGTTCAAAGGATTATAATGAAACTGCTCGGTTGGTAGAGTGGCCGTGCCAGCAACTTGAGGGTTCCCGGTTCGATCCCCGCTTCCGTCATCTTAGTCACTGCCGTTGTGTCCTTGGGAAAGACACTTTAACCACCTGTCCCCAGTGCCACCCACACTGGTTTAAATGTAACTTAGATATTGGGTTTCACTATGTAAAAGCGCTTTTGAGTCACTAAAGAAAAGAGCTATATAAGTACAACTCACTTCACTTTGCTAAGCAAAACAAAAGTAAAACTGAACTGGCTACAAAGTAAACAAACGGAATGCTGGACGACAGCAAAAACATACGGCGTGCACAAAGCACATCCGTACATGACATGGGCAATCGACAATGTCCACAATTTAAGTAGCCTTGCTTGCTAACACAAAGCAGGTGCGAGGAATAGCACCCAAATGATGACATGAAACTGCTACAGCAGGGGTAGGGAACCTATGGCTCGCGAGCCAGATGTGGCTCTTTTGATGACTGCATCTGGCTCTCGGATAAATCTGAGCTGACATTGCTTGACACGATAAGTAATGAATAATTCCACTTGTTATCACAATGTTAAAAATAACGTTCAAAATATAAAACATTCTCATGCATTTTTAATCCATCCGTTTCCTACCGCACCTGTTCAAGAAGTTGCATTAAGGGTAAGAAGTAATTTATGTATTATTGGTTAGTGTAGAGCTTGCCCTCCTGGGGGTTCTTTAGACCACCAAGCACCGACATGAGAGCCTGTTTTGGGGTTACAAGATTGTTTTATTTTTCAATAAGTCTCTCAGTTGCTTTCCAGCAATTGTCTTTTTCTCTTTTGTTCTCGCTCGCGCTCTGGCTCCAGCCCTAACCCCGTCTCTCCTTCTGGCTGCTGCTTATAACAGAGCGACAGGTGATTAGATAACAAGGCCCAGGTGGGCCAGCTACGCACCTGTCGCTGATTTCGAGGCCGGTCCTGGCACATCCTGCTTCGCTGCAGGCCCGCAGGCCACGCCTCCTCCACAGCTAGCTTCAGAATAACAACGTTAATTACAAAGAATAAGAGACCTATTGTACTCTAGAAATGTTGGTCTTACTTAAAAATGCACGCGTTTAGTTGTGTTCAGTGTTGAAAAAAATATTATATGGCTCTTACGGAAATACATTTTAAAACAGGGGTCACCGACATGGTGCCCGCGGGCACCAGGTAGCCCGTAAAGACCAGATGAGTCGCCCGCTGGCCTGTTCTAAAAATAGCTCAAATAGCAGCACTTACCAGTGAGCTGCCTCTATTTTTTTTATATTATTCATTTACTAGCAAGCTGGTCTCGCTTTCCTCTACATTTTTATTTCTAAGTTAGACAAAACTCAAATAAAATTTGAAAATCCAAGAAAATATTTTAGAGACTTGGTCTTCACTTGTTTAAATAAATTCATTTATTTTTTTACTTTGCTTCTTATAACTTTCTGAACGACAATTTTAGAGAAACAAATACAACCTCCAAATGATTTTACGATTTTAAAACACATACCTTTTTAACTTTTAAATTCTTTCCTCTTCTTTCCTGACAATTTAAATCAAAGTTCAAGTAATTATTTTTTTTTATTGTAAAGAATAATAAATATATTTTAAATAAATTCTTCATTTTAGCTTCTGTTTTTTCGACGAAGAATATTTGTGAAATATTTCTTCAAACTTATGATTAAAATTAAAAAAATATATTCTGGCAAATCTAGAAAACCTGTAGAATCAAATTTAAATCCTATTTCAAAGTCTTTTGAATTTATTTTTAATTTTTTGTTCTGGAAAATCTAGAAGACATGATTTGTCTTTGTTAGAAATATAGCTTGGTCCAATTTGTTATATATTCTAACAAAGTGCAGATTGGATTTTAACCTATTAAAACATGTCATCAAAATTCTAAAATTAATCTTAATCAGGAAAAATTACTAATGAATTTACATAAAAATATTTTTTTATTTTTTTCAAAAAGATTCAAATTAGCTAGTTTTTCTCTTCATTTTTTTCGGTTGAATTTTAAATTTTGAAGAGTCGAAATTGAAGATAAACTATGTTTCAAAATTTAATTTTCATTTTTTTCGTGTTTTTTTTCTCTTTTAAACTGTTCAAATAAGTGTTTTTTCATCATTTAATCTCTACAAAAAACCTTCCATTAAAGGAAAAAAAAATGTACAACGGAATGACGGACAGAAATACTCTTTTTTTTTTATACATATAGATTTATTTATTAAAGGTAAATTGAGCAAATTGGCTATTTCTGGCAATTCATTTAAGTGTGTATTAAACTGGTAGCCCTTCGCATTAATCAGTACCCATGAAGTAGCTCTTGGTTTCAAAAAGGTTGGTGACCCCTGTTTTAAAATATTTGGATTTTTGGCTCTCTCAGCCAAAAAGAAAAAGCCAAAAAACACCAACAAAACAAGAAGTAGCTCTTGGTTTCAAAAAGGTTGGTGACCCCTCTTTTAAAATATTTGGATTTTTGGCTCTCTCAGCCAAAAAGAAAAAGCCAAAAAACACCAACAAAACAAGAAGGGCCACCAAAATAACTGCGCAAAGCAAGAACTAAAACACTACACACTCAAAATAAGGCCCGACGACCTGGTGGAGTTTAATTTTTCAACATTTTCTGCCGTATTTTTGTATGAAAAAAAGGCGCCTTGCCTCAAAAAAAGCTTGAAAAACACTATTATACACCGTGTATAAATAAGCGGTACCCGCGGAAAGCGTCAAAGTCTACTTGAAGGAGAAAGGGAGTGCGGCCGTAACGCAAATTATTTTCTTTCCCCTCTAAAATGTTTGCTCTCCCGGAAAATTGATGTCACGTCTTTTTTTTCTTCCAAAAGGGGGGTTAAAGAAAATGATGACTTGACACGCCGCAATAATCGCAGGAGTGCTAATCAGAAGCATGTCATGTATAATTACTGCAGTGTTTGCCAACAGCGCCTGCAAATCACCTCGGGCCATTAGCGAAAGTTTCCCCGCGCTATTAATAAGCGTTAATACATCTCAAGAAGACGCGGATGGAGCAAGCCCTCGGCACGGCCCGCTGGTTAAAGCGCCGTGAGGTTAATGAACTAATCTGCATACACGCGCCCTCCGCCATCTGGGCGGAGCGACGGGGCAGCTGTTCGGCGCTCTACGCTGTTGCACCGCGCGTGGAGGAACATGGCGGCTCCCCGGAGCTTGATGAACACATTTAACATTAGGCATGTGGTTAAAGTAAAAAAAGAAAAAGAAAAGCGGAAAGTGCCATATTTCAAGCTCTGTCAAACGCTATAACCCATGGGTGTCAAACTCTGGCCCGCGGGCCAAATTAACATTAGAGCTGGCCTGCCAGGACTTTACAGAGGCAGTGCCGCTGTAACACCGCATTCACCGCTTATACTCATACTTGCCAACCCTCCTGATTTTCCCGTGAGACTCCCGAAGTTCAGTGCCCCTCCCGAAAATCTCCCGGGGCAACCATTCTCCCGAATTTCTCCCCAGACAACAATATTGGGGTCGTGCCTTAAAGGCACTGCCTTTAGCGTTCTCCACAACCTGTCGTTACGTCCGCTTTTCCTCTATACATACAGCGTGCCGGCCAAGTCACATAATATATGCGGCTTGTACACACACACACACACACACACACACACACACACACACAGTGAATGCAAGGCATATTTAATCAACAGCCATACAGGTCACACTGAGGGTGGCCGTATAAACAACTATAACACTGTTACAAATATGCGCCGCACTGTGAACCCACACCAAACAAGAATGACAAACACAATTCGGGAGAACAACCGCACCGAAACACGACATGAACAAAACAGAACAATACCCAGAACCCCTTGCAGCACTAACTATTCCGGGACGCTACAATATCCACCCCCCCGCTACCACAAAACCCCCGCCACCCACCTCATTATTTTATTTTCAAATGTATTAGCTAATGGAAAAAGTTTATGTTGATATTTACATTAGAAGGCTGCAAATAGAAAAGAGGCATTACATTGTTTATTTAAATTTTATTTCTGTGATGTTTTTTCGTTTGTTTTTTGAAAGTTGATTTTGCACTATTAGGTTGTATAAGCGTTGTTTAAGCAAATCAGTGTAGCAAACTGAGCAATAATTAACGTTTTATTCATTCACTTTCTCTTGCTACTTCAAGGCTTGAATGTTTGATTCATTCCTTATTGTTATTTTACTTTCAAATTTATTATTGGCCTGTGGAAAAAGTTTATTTTGATATTTACCTCAGAAGGCTGCAAATAGAAAAGAGGCATTTCATTTTTATTTAAATTTTATTTGATATGCCATTGATATTTTTTAAATATTGTCATTATTAATTGAAACTCAATTTTGCATGTCACTATAAAGTTATATAAGCTTTGCTTGTTCAATATTAAATGCAAAACTTGTTTGGGTCCCTATTAAAAGGTTAATTTGTTTGACCTTGGCCCGTGGCTTTGTTCGGTTAAAAATTTTGGCCCACTCTATATTTGAGTTTGACACCCCTGCTATAACCTCTCCGCTACGACGCTCCCGATTTTCCCGGGAGACTCACGAATTTCAGTGCCTTTACGGCAATGCTTAAAATGACCAAAATATAATAAATATTACATGTTATCATGACATGTTAGTAAATTACATACATACTTTATTAAAGCATGTATATAAAATGTTTATTTTGGATGGTAATTAGATGGCTTAATAGGCGGATCACCATTAACTACCTCCTGCTAGCAGTTTTTTTTTTTTTTACTTTTAAAATGCACAGATTGTCACGCCTGTAGATTATGTTTTGTTTTTGTCATGTTAGCTCATGTTATGTTTTGGTTTTTGGACATTCAGTTCTGTTTTTGCACTTCCTGGTTTGTTTTCGTCTCCATGCCAACCCATTGATTCCCACCTGGTCTCCTAGTCACGCCCTCACACCTGTTAGTAATCATTGTCATAGTCGTTATTTAAGCCATTCCATTTCTTTCCTCGTCCTGGCAACTTTACTTATCCTACCTGGCTCTCATCTACCTTCATACCTTGCCACATTGTTTATTGTTCTGTCTATACCACGTAAGTTTTTGGTTTGTTTTGTGTCAAAGTTAGTATATTTTCTTCATTTGTTTATGGTCATGCCATTGTGCTGTTTTTTTCTTTTGAGTGTAATCTAGTTTGTCATTCGCCATTGTGCGCGCCCTTTGTTTTCTTGTTTTTGAATTATAGTGTTTAAATAAATCAAATATGTACTCACACTCTCGTCTGGCTCGTACCAATCATCCTTTGCGTGGAAGAAGCAAAACAAATCCAAGTCCATGTGTGTCACAGATAAGGGATTGTGAATGATGGGCATACTTGCCAACACTCCCGATTTTCCCGGGAGACTCCCGAATTTCAGTACCCCTCCCGAAAATCTCCTGGGGCAACCATTCTCCCGAATTTTTTCTGATTTCCACCCGGATAACAATATTGGGGCGGTGCCTTTAGTGCCTCTCTCACCTGAAAAGGAGACTATTATATATGTCTCCGTTATACTTAGGTGCATCTATAACCCATTAAGTAGGCAGGCATGGAGCTATTTCTCAGCGTGTGTTTATTCCAGCCGGCACGTTAATACACTGACTAACACTCGGATTCCCATCATGCATTTCTTCAAAACCACGGCAAGTAGTAATGTCCAAAAAAACTTAACAGAGACGAAGTAGAAGAACGGAAAAGAGAAACGGCGACGACGAGCAAGAAGAATAAGTACGCTTGCAAGTTCCAAAATGATTGGAAAACATTATTTCAGTTCATCCAGGACAGCTCGAAGGGGAAGGGGTATGCTGCTTGCACATTTTGTAGATCAGACTTCTCCAATGAAAATGGGGGTCAAACAGATATACTCATTCATGAACGGATTATTTATATATATATATATATATATATATATATATATATATATATATATATGTATGTGTGGGAAAAATCACAAGACTACTTCTTCTCTACAGAACTGTTTCATGAGGGCTTCCCTCAATCGTCAGGAGATTCCGATTCAGGAGAAATCTCCTGACGATTGAGGGAAGCCCTCATGAAACAGTTCTGTAGAGGAGAAGTAGTCTTGTGATTTTTCCCACTCATACATATATTGCGCTCTACCTCGGTATCGAGCACTATTTTCTGGATAATCTAATTAAGACATATATATATTGAAAATATATACACCCCCCATTTCCCCTCGGTCCCCCACCTCAACACCCGAATTCGGAGGTGTCAAGATTGGAAAGTATGGTTTGCAGACAAATAGTTGCATCGGCGTGTGGATGGAGAGACAAAAAAACTACCAAAATAGAGCAAAATATGCTGTTAAAGTTAAAGTGCCAATGATAGTCACAGACACACTAAGTGTGGCGAAATTATTCTTTGCATTTGACCCATCGCCCTTGATCACCCCCCTGGGAGGTGAGGGGAGTAGTGAGCAACAGCGGTGGCCGCGCCCGGGGATCATTTGGTGCTGATTCAACCCCCAATTCTAACCCCTTGATGCTGAGAGCCCAGCAGGGAGTGAAGTGTGAAGTGAATGATATTTATATAGCGCTTTTCTTTAGTGACTCAAAGCACTTTTTCATAGTGAAACCCAATTTCTAAGTTACATTCAAACCAGTGTGCGTAAAGTGTCTTGCCCAAGGACACTACGGCAGGGACTTGGATGGCGGAAGCGGGAATCGAACCTGGAACCCTCATTTAGCTGGCACGGCCACTCTACCAAACCTCCCCAAGGGAGGTAATGGGGCCAATTTTTATAACGTGTATGATTTAGCCATTGTAGAAGTTGATTTTTATTTATTTTTTATTTTTACTGTGGTTTATATCACAAAGGATATCAACACCCCAGATGATGTCATTCAATTATTCAAGAAGTGTAACTTAGTCTTAGAATCCCCGGTTGGATAAAACCAACACAGTCTTTTTGCAGCAGATACCAACAGTATTAAAATTACAGCTAGGGGTGTATCAGGCCGATATTTTGATATCAAATGGAAAATGGGTTATACTTATATACTTTCAAGGTACTCAATTACACTATTTCCACATTCACCCATTCACACACTGATGGCGGAGCTGCCATGCAAGGCCCTAACCAACATCATGAGCAAGGGTGAAGGGTCTTGCTCAAGGACACAACGGACGTGACGAGGTTGGTAGAAGGTGGGGATTGAACCAGGAACCCTCAGGCTGCTGCCACTCTTCAAACCACGTCACGCCGTCCCCAGAAAAAAAAAAAAAGTATCGGCTTGCGTCAAAAATCTCCGATACAAGTTTACGGTTTACTTCTGCAAACCTGATAAGAACACACTTATGGTCTTTTCTGGTACTTTGGTATATTTCCGGACCATAAAGCACACCGGACTATAAGCTGCACCCGCTAAATTTGAGGCAAAAAAAAATGTACATTGTCAAACTTTAGTATGGGGAACATATTCACCATTAATTAGTTGCTTATTAAAGTAAAAAATACTTTATTTGGAGTAATTTGGACTCTAGTGGAACATATAAGGGTTAGGGTTACAATGCAACTAAAACTAGTTATAGTTACCGAAGTTGAGTTTATACCAAAATGGATACATGGATGATACAGCAGAGGATTGGGAGAATATCATGTGGTCAGATGAAACCAAAATAGAACTTTTTGGTATAAACTCAACTTGTCTCACGATACATGGCCCCATTCATTCCTTCCTTAACACGGATCAATCGTCCTGTCCCCTCAGCAGAAAAACAGCCCCAAAGCATGATGTTCCCACCCCCATGCTTCACAGTAGGTGTGGTGCTCTTGAGATGCAACTCATTATTCTTCTTCCTCCAAACACGACGAGTTGAGTTTATACCAAAAAGTTCTATTTTGGTTTCTCCCAATCCACTGCTGTATCATCCATGTATCTATTTTGGTATAAACTCAACTCGTCGTGTTTGGAGGAAGAAGAATACTGAGTTGCATCCCAAGAACACCACACCTACTGTGAAGCATGGGGGTGGAAACATCATGCTTTGGGGCTGTTTTTCTGCTTAGAGGAGAGGACGATTGATCCGTGTTAAGGAAAGAATGAATGAGGCCATGTATCGTGAGATTTTGAGCCCAAACCTCCTTCCATCAGTGAGAGCTTTGAATGGTTGACCAAATACTTATTTTCCACCATAATTTACAAATACATTTTTTAAAATTCCTACAATGTGAATTCCTGGATTTTTTTTCCACATTTTGTCTCTCACAGTTGAAGTGTACCTATGATGAAAATTACAGACCTCTGTCAATATTTTAAGTGGGAGAACTTGCACAATCGGTGGCTGACTGAATACTTTTTTGCCCCACTGTAGTGTTGTATTTTACTACTTTATCTCTTTTTTTCAACCAAAAATGCATTTTTTCTGATTACGGGGTAATTGAATTAAAAAATGTTCACAGGGGGTACATCACCAAAAAAATAGGTTGAGAACCACTGAGTTAACAGGTGGAAAAACACCTGAAGATGGATTTAAAAGCCAATGGCTAATACCGTAACACGCTCTATAATCCGATTAGTGACCATTTTTGCATTCAAAAATAGGTCAAATCGTCTTTGTTGTCGTGTTACAAATGGAACCTTCTTAAGGCGCTTTCTTTTACCAGAAGAGCACAATGAGGACTTCCTGCGATCAATGAACGTGAGTGAAAACAGGGCTCTTAAAAAAAAAAAAAAAAAAAAAAAAAAAAAAAAAATCAAAGGTAATGGCATGACTGCACCCTGCCTGCTGGAATCAGATAAGAAAGCGGGGTCCTAGCGGGAGAGGTTGTTGGGCCCCGGGGCAGCTTGACTTGACCGCCATCTCTCATTGGCCCCGCTGGTTGTGCTGATGTGCCCGCCCAAAAGTGAGCAACATCTATTTAATAGGGTACGTGTTGAAGCACAGCTGAGGGGTATGACTGGCTTAATGGGGACCATAATAATCTCTGCAGGATGCACGCCGAGAAATAAATGCTGCTATTTCTCAAAGCCTTCTGTCGGCCTCCCCAGATGACGGCTTTTATCGTCCTCTTCGCTTTAAAGAAAAAATATTTTGTCGCAGATTCGCTCTTTGTGCCGCAAACAAAAGGGAATTAAGAACCGGCGGTGGCGAGCGGGTCAAGAATCGGGGAACAATAAGAGAGAGAATTTTCCGTTTGATGACGGCCCGAGTTTATAATGTGATTTAAATGATGAAGTGGGTCGGAGTGGTTTCTCAGCTGCGCGCTCCACTCGTTATCGAATTCTCCGCTGTGCCTTGCGCTGACGTAGGCACGGCCGAAGCTTCTGTTCAGAGAACCGAGCTTGAGCAACGTTTTTTGCGGCGGTGAAGATGAAAAGACATCATGGCTTCCGTTCATGTCAGCGAATTCTTAAAGTTGACTTGAGAGTTTGCCTCTTCTTTCCCTCACGAAAGTGCACTGATGACTACTTCTTTATGTGTTTCAAAGTAGGGTTGTACGGTACACCGGTATTAGTATAGTACCACGATACTAATTAATCATTTTCGGTACGATACCGTCTCTGAAAAGTACTGTCATTGCTGGTTTACGAGCAGACGAGCATGTTCGGCGGCACACAGTCACTGAGTACTTACAAGCAGACAGTGTGTAGACAGAAACGGGAGAACGGACGCATTTTGGCTTAAAATCTAACGATAAAAGTGAAGTTATAACACTGAAACTAAGACATGGCCGTCGGCAGTGTTTTAGCTACTTCTAAATCACTAATCCTCGCCTCCATGGCGACAAATAAAGTAATTTTCTTTTCAAGTATCGTCCCTGCAGGACGAGGAATAGCTAAACATACTTCACTACACACCGCAGCTCACCAACATCAACATGTAAACAAACGCCATTGGTGGATCTACACCTGACATCCACTGTAATGATACTAAGTACAAGCACGTATCGAGTCAATACTACTATGATTACGTCGATAACATCTTTCGTTTTTTCAAAATGTATATTATGTTTATAAACTCCGGAAATATATCCCTGGAACAATGAGGACTTTGAATATGACCAATGTATGATCCTGTAACGACTTGGTATCGCATTGATACCAGAAATGTGGTATCATCCAAAAGTAATGTAAAGTATCAACAAATAGAAGAATAAGTGATTAAATTTTAAAGAGAAGTGTAGATAGAACATGTTAAAAGAGAAAGTAATTAGATATTAACAGTAAATGAACAAGTGGATTAATAATTAATTTCCTACCACTTGTCCTTTAAAATTTTGACAAAATAATAGAATGATAAATGACACAATATGTTACTGCATATGTCAGCAGACTAATTAGGAGTTTGTTTACTTAATACTAAAAGACAAGTTGTCTTGTATGTTCACTATTTTATTTAAGGACTTAACTGCAATTAGAAACATATGTTTAATGTACCCTAAGATTTTTTTTTAAAAATAAAGCCAATAATACAATATTTTTGCGGTCCCCTTTATTTAGAAAAGTGCCTAAAAACCGAAAAGTACCAAAATAATTTTAGTGCTGGTACCAAAATATTGGTATCGTTACAACCCCAGTTGCAAGTATGGAGGAATTGACAACAAAGAGCTTTAGTTAGAGATGGAACAATTACTGTTATTTACGATAAACTGTAGTAAAACTCTCGAAGATTAGTAGCACCGTTTGAAATGAAAATGATCGGAAAACCGCGATTAATAACCGCACTTTGATAAACTTATTCAACGGCAATACTGCTCAATTCCTGGAATAGAAAGCAGGCTCGCTAGTCTCTAGCTATCATAGATGCTAACACAAATACAGTCATGTGCCCCGATTGTCATGGTTTACCTGACACACGAAACGTGACGAATCGAGGGGTGCGCTATATACCGAAGAGTATAAAAATGGGATATAATACCTCCTTGCTTGGCACTCAGCATCAAGGGTTGGAATTGGGGGTTAAATCACCAGAAATGATTCCTGGGCGCGGCCACCGCTGCTGCTCGCTGCTCCCTTCACCTCCCAAGGAGTGAGGGTGATGGGTGAAATGCAGAAAATAATCTCACCGCACTTAGTGTGTGTGTGACAATCATTGGTATTTTAACTTAACGTTATTGTCACACACACACACATTAGGTGTGGTGAAATGACCCTCTGCATTTGACTCAGTATTCTTCTTCCTCCAAACACGACGAGTTGAGTTTATTCCAAAAAGTTCTATTTTGGTTTCATCTGACCACATGACATTCTCCCAATCCTCTACTGTATCATCCATGTATCCATTTTGGTATAAACTCAACTCGTGTTTGGAGGAAGAAGAATACTGAGTTGCATCCCAAGAACACCAAGCCTACTGTAAAACATGGGGGTGGAAACATCATGCTTTGGGGCTGTTTTTCTGCTAAGGGGACAGGACGATTGATCTGTGTTAAGGAAAGAATGAATGGGGCCATGTATCGTGAGATTTTGAGCCAAACCTCCTTCCATCAGTGAGAGCTTTCAATGGTTGACCAAATACTTATTTTCCATCATAATTTACAAATAAATTCTTTAAAATTCCTACAATGTGAATTCCTGGATTTTTTTCCCACATTCTGTCTCTCACAGTTGAAGTGTACCTATGATGAAAATTACAGACCTCTGTCATCATTTTAAGTGGGAGAACTTGCACAATCGGTGGCTGACTAAATACTTTATATATATATATATATATATATATATATATACACACATATACACATACATACATAAATATTCCTCGCACACTAATTGACTCAATTGACTGAAAACACGACATCAAGTACGCACTCCATCGATGGAAAAATGCATTTTTAGACAATATGCTTTGCCTGAGCAGCAAGGAGACACAGAGTAACAAGCAGTAGAAAATGGATTAGAACGGACCGATTTGAAAAAAATACCGTATTTCTTTGAATTGCCGCAGGGCATATAATACGCGCCTGCCTTGAATTACTGCTGGGTCAAACTCGCTTCCCAAAATAATTAGCGCATGCTTAGTATTACCGCCTCGTCAAACATTTTGAAAATGGAGGAGGCTGATTTCAATACCGGTAATTTGAAATTGCATACAGGAAAGATGATCAAGACCTATTTAGTAGGATTTAAGGTCCAAGCTTACATCACACTCAAATTTTTACTGCATGCCTTTGGTAAGTGCCGGAGTGAGAAGAGGTTATAAAATAATTAGCGCATGCTTACTTTTACCGCATGCCTTTGGTAAGCGCAGGAGTGAGAAGAGGTTTTAAATTAATTAGCGCCCCGGCGGCAATTCAAGGAAATACGGTCATCAAAAATAATTGTTTATATATTTTTTTTTAAACTTGGGACTCCCCGCGGGCTGGATCTTGGACGCTGGCGGGCCGTAGTTTGGGGACCCCTGATTTTAATGCTCGCCAGCTTGCCATGAATGAAGCTGGCGCATATTTGGGGAGTTTTGTTTTTTTTATCGCCGATGTGGGACCATTGGGCGTAATGAAGTTCTGTTTCCCCAGCATGAATCCGGGCCGGCTCGTGATTACCAGCGCTTCTCTCATCGTCTCTCATCATCCTCCCGCCTAATTGAAGACGATATAACGAGACGACGGGGTCTCGCTCATCATTCCGCATCGATGGCGCCGTCTACGGGACGTGGCGGCGTGTTAAAAGACGGGGCGAGGGCGTCGTCGGCTCCCGCGGATGCTGGGGATTCACTGGGGTTTGTTTGATTTGGCTCGGGGAAGGCGGGGACGATTGCGGGACATTTCCCAGGGGGGGGGGAGGGCTGCTCATTTGGGTCAGCTTCTCCACCGACCCACTCTTGTAAACACTCCTGGATGTGTCTGGGTCATATTTTGGGTGGGGTCTCGCGAAGGGCGGGGGGGTGGCTGATGTTTTGAGGCGGGAATGGATTTGGTGGAGGTCTGCCTCTGGACGAGTTGTCTCAGATGATTAGGAAAGCCGGGTGGGGAGAGTCCCCCCCCAGTGCCTGCCCTCCTTCACCTCCCTAATATGCTCTGAATAGGCCCCCCTCCATCGCGCGTTTGTTGTTGGCTTTGACAGGAGGGAGGGGGGATTATGTCTGGCCATGGTTTAGGAGTGTTTGTCATCTGCCCCCTCGAGGCCCGCATTGGTTCCTTTGTCTGGGTGTCAGGCATGGCTACAATGTCAGCGAACACAATGTTCCTCTACAAAAAGGGGCATCTTGGGTGAGGAACTACTAGAGGATTTCATGTCTGGGTTTGTCGGTTTTGATAGTTGGGAACTAATACAGCGATTGTTGTAATCGTTTATATCATTAATGCATACCCTATTTTTCGGATTTTAAGTCGCAGTTTTTTTTCATAGTTTGACCGGGGGTGTTACTTATACTCCGGAGCGACGGTTTAGCTCGGTTGGTAGAGTGGCCGTGCCAGCAACTTGAGGGTTGCAGGTTCAATTCCCGCTTCTGCCAACTTGGTCACTGCCGTTGTGTCCTTGGGCAAGACACTTTACCCACCTGCTCCCAGTGCCACCCACACTGGTTTGAATGTAACTTAGATATTGGGTTTCACTATGTAAAGCGCTTTGAGTCACTAGAGAAAAAGCGCTATATAAATATAATTCACTTCACTTCATGTGTGAAATTATTAACACATTACTGTAAAATATCAAATAATATTATTTAGCTCATTCACGTAAGAGATTAGACCATGGGTGTCAAATTCTGGCCGCGGGCCAAATTTGGCCCGCCGTGTATTTTTCATTTGGCCCTTGATGCAATATCAAATTAACATTAGAGCTGGCCCGCCGGTATTATACAGCGCCGGTGTCGCTGTAACACCACATACACCGCTAATACTCATATTTGCTAACCCCCCACCCCTCAACCCCCTTCCGATTTTCCAGGGAGACTCCCAAATTTCAGTGCCCCTCACGAAAATCACAGGGGGCAACCATTCTCCCAAATTTCTCCCGATTCCCACCTGGACAACAATATTGGGGGCGTGCCTTAAAGGCACTGCCTCAAGCGTCCTCTAAAACGTTTCGTCAGGTCCGCTTTTCCTATATAGAAACAGCGTGCCGGCCTAGTCACATGATATATGTGTTTTTTACACACACACACGCTAATGCAATGCAAGCTTGGTCAACAGCCATACAGGTCACACTGAGGGTGGCCGTATAAACAACTTTAAGACTGTTACAAATATGCGCCACACTGTGAACCAACACTAAACGAGAATGACGAGAAAATTTCGGGAGAACATCCGCACTGTAACACAACATAAACACAACAGAACAAATACACAGAACCCTTTGCAGCACTACCTCTTCCTGGACGCTAAAATATAAAAATGTATTATTAGCCTGTGGGAAAAGTTTATTTGGATATTTACCTGAGAAGGCTGCAAATAGAAAAGAGGCATTACATTTCTATTTAAATTTGATTTGATATGCAATTGTTATTATTAAATTATTAGTATTATTTGAAACATGATTTTGCATGTCACTATAAAGTTATATAAATCTCGTTTGTTCAATATTCAATGCAAAACTTGTTTGGGTCCCTATTAAAAGGTTAATTTGTTCAACTTTGGCCCGCGGCTTTGTTCAGTTTTAAATTTTGGCCCACTCTGTATTTGAGTTTGACACCCCTGGATTAGACCTTTGGTTCTTAACCTGGGTTCGATCGAACCCTAAGGGTTTGGTGAGACGGCCTCAGGGGTTCGGCGGAGGTCAAAATACACTGAACTCATCGTGTAAATACAAACTTCTCCCTATTACGGATACGGCAACAGCTGACTGATTTGCAGGTGTGTGATTTGTTTTGAGTTGGTTTTAATGTTTGAACAAGGTGATGTTCATGCACGGTTCATTTTGTGCACCAGTAAAAAAAAAAAACATGGTAAGACATTAGTATGAGAAACATATTCACCATTGCTTATTAACATGCAAGTTTGTAACATATCGACTCTTAACTAGTCATTATTAAGTACTTATTAATGCCTTATTTGGCATTATAACCCTAAACTTCTAACCCAGGGGGTCGGGAACCTTTTTGTTTGAGAGAGCAATGAAAGCCAAATATTTCAAAATGTATTTCTGTCAGAGCCGTATAATATTTTTTAAACACTGAATACAACTAAATGCGTGCATTTTTAAGTAAGACATGTCATGTCTTTGTGATCATGTTCTGTTTAGTTATATTCTGTTTTGTTTTGGACTCCATTAGTTCCTGTTTTTGCACACCCTGGTTTGTTTTTGTTTCCATGACTCCCAGTCAGTTTACCTGTTTTCACGACTCACGCACCTGATTCACTTGATCTCATGTACCTGTTCTCAATCACCATGTCACCATTTAAGCCTGCAGTTGCCAGGCAGTCAGCCTGGCGACATCACCTTCTACTCACCCTCTATCACCTCCTATGTTATCCATGCCGATGATCCATGCTCTTTCTCGGTACAAGTACGTTTTTCATTCCATAGTTTGTAAGTTTTATTTTATGTTCATAGTTCTCCCATTGTGCGAGTTTTAGTTTTCAAAGCCAAGTTTTTAACCTCAACGGAGAGCGCCTTTTGTTTATACCCTTTGTTTTTGTAATATTTTAGATTTAAGATTAAAGATGTCATTACCTTCACACCATGTCCATTCCAGTCGCTTTGCACCACGGGAAAACAAACCACACCCTAGACAAGACCAACATTTTTAGAGTAAAATAAGTATCTTGTTCTTTTCAATAACATTGTTATTCTAAATTTAACCAATAATAAATATAATACTTCTTACCATCAATGCGACATCTTGGACAGGTGCGATAGAAGACGGATGGTTGGATTAAAATGCATGAGAATGTTTTATAATTTGAACGTTATTTTTAACGCTGTGATTACCAGCGTAATTATTAATTACTTATCGTGTTAAGCAATGTCAGCTAAGATTTATCTGAGAGCCAGATGTAGTCATCAAAAGAGCCACATCTGGCTCTAGAACCATAGGTTCCCTACCCCTGCTCTAACCCTAACCAAATAACTCTAAATTAGGTCTTAATTACTTACAATATATTCCCATCGTGTCCAAATAACTCTACATTAAGTCTTTCTTACTTAGAATATGTTCCCCATACTGAAGTGTTACCAAAAACATATAATTTTGTCTTGAATTTGAATAAAAAAACTTTTTATTTTTCACTAAAGAAGGGTTCGGTGAATGCGCATTAAAAACTGGTGGGGTTCGGTACTTCCAACAAGGTTAAGAACCACTGGACTAGACGTATAAGATTTCATCGGATTTAGCGATTAGGAGTGACAGATTGTTTGGTAAACTTTAGGGGTCTGGGAAAAAAAACGATTCGAATTCGAATCGCGATTCTCATGGTGTGCGATTCAAAGTTGATTCTCATTTTTGAAATATCGATTTTTTTATTTTTTTTATTTTGTTATTATTTTTTTAAATTAATCAGTCCAACAAAACAATACGCAGCAATACCATAACAATGCAATTCAATTCCAAAACCAAACCTGAACCAGCAACACTCAGAACTGCAATAAAGACACAAACACGACACAGAACAAACCAAAAATAGTGAAACAAAAATGAATATTATCAACAACAGTATCAATATTAATTATAATTTCAGCATGGCAGTGATTAAAAATCCCTCACTAACATTATCATTAGACATTTATAAAAATAATTTAAAAAAAAAACACTAGTGTCACAGTGGCTTACACTTGCATCGCATCTCATAAGCTTGACAACACACTGTGTCCAATATTTTCACAAAGATAAAATAAGTCATATTTTTGGTTCTTTTAATAGTTAAAACAAATTTACATTATTGCAATCCGTTGATAAAACATTGTCCTTTACAATTATAAAAGCTTTTTACAAAAATCTACTACTCGGCTTGCATGTCAGCAGACTGGGGTAGATCCTGTTGAAATGCTATGTATTGAATGAATACAGAATCCTTTTGAATCGGGAAAAAAATCGTTTTTGAAATGAGAATCTTGTTAATTTGAAAGAAAAAAATCAATTTTGTATCGAATCGTGACCCCAAGAATCGATATTGAATCAAATTGTGGGACACCCAAAGATTCACAGCCCTAGTAAAGCATGTTCTATATTTTTTATTTATTTGAATGACTCTTACCATAATATGTTACGTTAACATACCAGGCACTTTCTCGGTTGGTTATTTATGTCATATAACGTACACTTATTCAGCCTCACTATTTTTTTATTTATTTCAAAATTGCCTTTCAAATGTCTATTCTTGGTGTTGGATTTTATCAAATAAATTTCCCCCAAAAATGCGACTTACACTCCAGTGCGACGTATATATGTTTTTTTCCTTCTTTATTATGCATTTTCGACCGGTGTGACTTATACTCCGAAAAACACGGTAAACATGTAATGCTTTGTAAAAACTACTACTGACCGCATACTAAAAACCGAGACTGAACCAAACAGTGCCTCTGCTGGTCACAGCCAAATACTGCGCTCTATTGGCCATATTTGCTTCAAGACTCAAATCAGCAAACCAACAGATTTCTTAACACACATTAATTATGATGCAAATCCCTGAAAGAGACACTGCTCTATACTTGTTATGCACCACTGCAAACAAGTCCGAGGGTATACGGGACAGCCGTAAATTCACTATATGTTAAATACACATTGTAACACGTGATGGTGGGTTCGGGAACGCCTCCCGGTCACATTGAGCACTAAACTCTTAACTTCCCAGTGGAATTATGTGCAACGATTTTAATATGAATTTCTTACAATGAGTCTTAAAATTGATTTATTGGGGCCCATTAACACAAGCTTCAAATACAGCAGACCATGTGATTGAATTCAAAAGGTTACATTAAGAGTAATGGGCCAACCTAAATTCTTTCACCAGGACGTAAAATGGCAATGTGTTAAAGTGCCCCAAAACACAGGGCTAGTCGAGTGCATTGTTAATTGATTCCTACAGATATACACGCCCGAGTAAATTCATCCATAAATTACAAATGTTTCAACATGTTCTTTAAGAATCTCTCAAAAGTGATTTTGTAGGGATGTGTACCGATTACCGGTATTAACGATAACCCGCGGTAAGAAAAAATAAAAATCCAGAATGTTAGTGTTACCGATTCAAATTTTAAGTATCGTAAAACCGTGAATGATTACAGCATTTTGATGAACTTAGCGCGATACTGTTAATTTCTTGGAAAAGCAGCTCGCGAACCAATCCCGAGCTCACTTAAATGCTAACATGAATACAAGACGCATTCAAGTCTTTCCCCATTTCAAATGTCATAATCTGAACGTATATTAGCACAACTAAG